>NC_139344.1:371151625-371406625 GCF_055883805.1 Amblyomma maculatum | reverse complement strand
CTAAGCGACCATCGGTTATCCTCTCTTCGCACTACATGTCCTGCCCATGCCCATTTCTTCTTCTTGATTTCAACTATAATGTCAGAGATATTTTTCTGACCCACTCTGCACGCTTCCTATATCTTAATGTTACCCCTACAAGGCCACCTTCAATAGGCTTTCTGGAAAGCAGTATCTGCGCGTGTTGTAAAGAGCCAATACAGGTTTTAAGGCGAAATTCTGTAATGGCTCATACCCGAGGCGTCCATCCGTCCACGCCTGATTGGTTGGAAGCACTTCCGCTCAAAGCCTCTCCGAATGTGCCGTGACGTAAAAGTGTTCATTTCCGAGGCATTGAGCGGAAGTTCTTCCAGCCAATCACAGAGCGTTTCGAAGCTGAAAGCAAACTTAACGCAGTTCGGTAATACCGCCCGGGCGCGAAAGCACGAGAGGCACAGCATAAACTAGAACAGCGCCTTTCCACATCCCAGTCCACCAAAGCCAGAGAAACCGAGTGCAAGCGGCAGCGGCGACTGGTGATATCGCCACAGTCAATCGTTTACTTCGACAAACTTTGGTAGTTCAGAGTGTCTTCGGCAATCATTTTGGCCGTTACACTGAGGTTGCCATGGATAAGAAACGTCATGTACTTACATATACAGTGATGTGGTCACGAGGATTTTGCCAAGCACACTTTAGAGTTTTCAATGTGTCTTCACTAATTTTGTTTTCCACTAAGGAAGAAATTGACTTTATTAAGGCGAACGCCTTACTTGGCTACGTTTCCGAAGACCCGTCCGCGAAGCGCGGAAGCAAATTATGGAAATAAAATGTAAGGTGTGATATCATGTCACATTAAAATGTGACTGGTAGTTATAAATGTGTAAGCAATGCAAGTGGTGTATAAATGTCATATCATGCCTAGTCATCTTGTGTGTGTCACTATATTTTAGTCATGTGCCATGGTCCCTTCTCAAGTTCTCATGAGTCATATTGGAGATACAATATGCATAAAGCTGGAGTGCATCACTTGCGTAAGTCAATATAAGTCATGGCTATGACTAGCGTCTTATCATGACTCTAAAAAGGGCGGAGTCATGACGCTCAAGAGTGATGAAGTAATGAGTCGTAACGTTCTAAGAGCTGCTAAAGAGCGGCGAACACGCATGCTTTCGCATTCTTCTAGTACAGGTCTCTGCCGTGCTCTCAAAGTTTTTTTTGCATTCGTGCCTTTGCGCGGTTGTAACAAAAGAATTCGCTCTTTTGTTACCTTTTTCCCTATTCGAGCGTATTCGTTAGGAACTGCATGCATGCACGGTTGGAAGGTTGGAAATAGCACTTTCTTACTGCAAGAGCTGCGTTCACTATGCTTTTCTAGTTTTTTTTATTATTATTTCATAAGGTTTTGAGGCTTGACTTCTAATGCAAACTCAAGAAAGTACGTCTCTTTGCTTATTCTGCTTGGGCGACGTATGAGGACAGGTAACGCAACCGTTAGGATACATATGCGGCATACTGAGCGTAACCATCTATGGCTGATCAGTGCAATCCATGAGGTTGGCTGTAAACTCAATATCAAGAAATTCCTCCTACACTACAGCGGTGAGCTGCGCCCGCTCTCATTGCTCTAATTGTCGAGACGTCCTATGACAGAAAATGAATGTCGTATAATACTGCTCTCTTGCATGCCGTTCTTTGCAAACATGAAACCAGCAGCAAAATTTCCCACACCAAAAAAATTATCTTTCGGAAAACCACTGAACTTTTGGATTGGCTACTTGAAGTCCTCGCGCATATGGAGGCCGCATTGAAAGACGGCGGAAAAGTTCTCAAAACGACTGTGTTTGCCACTTTCAGCGTTGCGAGCCTTCTATTGAAGCGCAGAAATGCGTGAATAAATGTCGGAGATGACGTGCGCTGTTAATACTGCGATCATCAAAAGTACTAGTCTTCCTCTAAAAATGTCGAATCTGCACGCGATGCGCCGCGCCAGGGCAGAAAAGCGCTCGGTAAGGCGTGCTGTCGGTTCGTGCCAGCGTCCTCGTTTTTCTATGCGGAGCCCCAATGGCAACCCACCGATCAATGGAGTTTCGTCCCGTTTCGCACCAGAAAATTTCCAGCTACGCGCAAATTACCTCATCTTTTCTTTCTCCCCTCCCCTCTCTTCCTCCCTTTCTTTCTCAATCTCCTTCACGTGCAGCTTCTCAAAACAGCGGCTGTCTTGCTTCAGCGTTTTTGATAATTAGTGTATTTTTTACAAAGCTATTTTCTGAACACCCCAATTATTGCCTTTTAAACAAACTGCTCGCCTTTACGCCTACGTTCGCGGTATGCTGCATTAATATCTACCTATGTATGCAGAGGAACTTTGCCTCTTTCATTAAGGCTCGGTAATATACATTTTTGACCATTTGTCCTTAATCCTGTCCGCGCTTTCAAGGCTTTTTTTGGACCTGTAGCGTGTTGGATTTCCTGAGCATTGTGAGAAAGCCAAAACTATTTTTTTTTTTTTTTGCTGGCTATTACTTCAAAGAACATTGTATAGCCTAGGGTAGGCAAAGGGGAGTTGTAAGTTATGAAATGCCTGATATATAAATAGTCTTCTGTGGTCCAACTTCTATTTTTTGTCCCCAAGCATGTCACACCACGAGAGGCTTGCCGGCGCATCGAAATGGATTCAACTTTCCACGAAAGCTAAGGATTAATCACTGACGTGCTGTTCGAAGTTACAACCGCGCATAGCGCCGTAAAGTAGGCGCGGAGTAGTGTTTTTTTTTTATATATCTTGGCTACATCCGCAATATACTCGCTGCTTATACATTAGCGCGGACCGCAATAACCGTCATCTTCTCATCTCTCAAACAGACGTTTGGATGAGGGTGAAGCTTCGCCCAAAGAGTAGACGGGATAGTACCCTTTGACACGATCGCGCCTACTAAAGTTTGGAAAATAATTCTACAGTTTTGGCGATGAGACATTGGCGTGGAGTTCACAAAGTGATAAACGTGTTTAGTTTGTTGAGGTTTTGGGCAAAGGAAGCAGCAGTGTCTGTTGCCACTTTTCAGTGGACACCTTTGAAATCAAAGGAATACAACTAGAAGTCGTCCCGTCGCGATGATACAGTGGTTAAGGTACCCGACTACTGTGCTGGTGTACCCGGGTTCGATCCCGACTGCGAGCTGCTGCTTTTCGACGGAGGAGAAAAGGAGAGGTGTCCGTGTGGTGTGCGATGTCAGTTGTTATGGCTGTAGGAAGACGGAAAAGAAAATTCGTGGGCCTACTACTGGCTCTGTAGTTGAGCCACCTCCGCTGCCTGATTGATTTGATTGATTTATAGGAAGGGAAAGGCTCGGTAACTGTCTCACTTGATTTCTGTGGACACCGCAACCGCGCCGTAAGGGAAGGGAGGAAGATGGGAGTGAAAGTGGAAAGAGAGAAAGAGGAGCCGTAGTGGAGGGCTACGGAGTAATTTCGACCACCTGGGGATCTTTAACGTGCGCTGACATCGCACAGCACACGGACGCCACTTCGTTCGCCTCCGCACCTACACAATTGTCAACTATATTCGGACCCTACACGGAGCCCGTCCCAGTGAGGTAGTGTAGTGTTTAGAGCGCTCGACTGCGGTGTCCAAAGGACGCGAGATCGAATCCCAACTGCTGCGGGCACTTTTCGGTGGAAGCAAAAAGCTAACCACCGTGTGCTGGGTGATCTCATTGGACGTTAAAGCACCCAGGTGGTTGAAATCAAACCTACCCGGAGCCCTGAACTAGCATTTATCAGTCCAGCCCCGCCGCGGTGGTGCAGCAGGAAGATGTCCGACTACTGTGCCGGAGTACTCGGGTTCGATCCCGACCGCCCCGGCTGCGTTTCGATCAGGCGAAACGAAGAGGAGTCCGTGTACTGTGCTGGGTTGGTCGAAATTACCCCGTTGCCATCCACTACCAACTCCTCTTTCTCTCTATTCACTTTCAATCCCCCCTTCATCCCTTACCTTACAGCGCGATTCGGGTGCCCACTGAACAAGTGTGAAAGATATTACGCTTTTCCTTTCCTGTGACTCTTATTATTATTATTATTATTATTATTATTATTATTATTATTATTATTATTATTATTATTATTATTATTATTATTATTATTATTATTATTATTATTATTATTGCTATTATTATTATTATTATTATTATTATTATTATTATTATTATTATTATTATTATTATTATTATTATTATTATTATTATTATTATTCCATCAGTGCCTGTTCTAGCCACGAAACTGCCTAGTCGTTTACAGGCTCAGCGCCCGCCTCTGGCTGCGTGACCGTTTGTAAGATTACATCGAGTTATCCTATAGATCGTCCTCCTGTAGCATTTGGGCGGCCATTTCCGTGTACAGTGTTCAGAATATTCAGAAATTCTGTTTATCTTACGTTACAATGTGCATAGCATTTAACTTCAAATTCTAAGCCACGCCATCCCCCAGGAAGCTTCAGAAAAAGCATGGAAACGCTAATGACGTACGAATATATCTATACTTGCAAGTAACTGCACATCGCTATATTAACTCAGAATTGATCTATGATTTTGGGGTTTTTTATCACTAAAACACTAAAACGGCTCAGTCTATGAGGGACGTAGGTAAATACGATAAGTAATTTAGACCACCAGTGGGTTTTGACCTGCTCTCAGCAGCTGTTGAATTATGTAACGAGACGAAATGAATTACACATAAGGATTTATTTGCCTGCTACCTTGACACGTTTTCTCGAACCATAAACCTTGCAGTACTCAAGTTAGAGCGTCATCGCAGGTCATATTCGACTTTCACTTTAATAACCAAACGCTGCACGTACGCAAGCCAGATAATGATGTGAAATAGTGGTCTGTATGCCGTCCGCAGAGGAATTTCATACGCTTTTTTTGCCCTTGTACGCCGACGCCGGCTGCGTGCTGTGGTCGGCGTCTTCTTCGGAGACAGACCTCCGTTATCGAGGCAGCCGGGTGGCAGGCTGACGGCGCGTTGCCTCACTGTCTACACTAACCACTATAGTCGTCGCAGTCTTCATTTCTGCCTACACACAGCCGCACTCTGTGACAGCTCCAGCACCACGTGGCTTTCGCTCCGCCATTCTTTATCCGCTTTTTACAGCAGCTTTTTTATTGAATATCGTATGGGATGAATGAGTGCTTTAATGTTATAATGTGCTATGTAGCATTTGCGATTTCGTGCGATATTCACCCGGAGAAGCGTCGAGGGTAACGAATGCATACCAGTGAAACTGTTCTTTACCTTCTTAAGGGTGTAGTAACTGTCTTGTAGCGGATGTACACTTGCACTGGGCCGTGAAGCAAGGAGTATTTAGGAAGGGGTCAATGCTGCCGCCATTCAAATACTAGATAACGTTAGCGCAATGAACTTCGGTGCTGACGCTTATAACTGCAAACGTTGAAAATTTTTATTCTGGAAATTTAATTATACATTAACGGCCTCACCAGCGCGAGACCAAGCCCTCTATTTTAGGCTCACCAGCTGAGTGGTAACTGCATTGCACCATAGCGGCAATAATAATAATAATAATAATAATAATAATAATAATAATAATAATAATAATAATAATAATAATAATAATAATAATAATAATAATAATAATAATAATAATAATAATAATAATAATAATAATAATAATTGGTTAACAGGAAGGGAAAGGCGCAGATATATCCTTTTCTACACGACACAAAAGAGCCGTACTGACCTTTACTTTACTTGTTATTATTACCGACAAGAAGTGAGAAAGGTGGGATATAGGTTACACGGAACGCAGAGTGAGCCCCCGTTAATAGGACTCTTTCTGTACGGGCAATTCATGAAGCATGTGCCTTGCGCATGTCTGCCTCGATCACCCGTCTTTGCGGGATTCAAAACATACCATTAGTTTCAGTTTGCCATTAAAATATATATATTGTCCTTTGCTGGTTTCATCATCTGCCATAACTACTGTGGAAATGATGAATTATCCCGTATAGTGGAAACTATTGTGGTCATTATTAGAAGAACATTTTTCTGCCTCCTTTAATCCAACTTCTTTTGTTGTTCGTATACGATCATGGCGGCTGTTTGAACATCTTGGTATCACAAGAACCGTTCTCTAATTTTGTAGGACAAATAAAAACATAAACCTGCGAAATAAAAACACAACCGATTCCGTCGGTAGAGGCGTGTAAAGTAGTGTACTCCTTCCAATCACAGCATTCGAAAAGTCTTTAGAAAATTTTCAGCCAGCCCTTCGCACGTGTACAGAAGGTATGACAACGCCAGCTTCAACGGCCTCTTTGATGCAGTACATAATCTTAGCGCGCTCTCCAGTCGCGCCAAAAACAGTTTCACCACAAACGATAAAGAGTAGAGCACTGCAGAATCTGCATTGGTGTAATGCGAAAGCACGGATTCCACTCTTGGTTACTTCTGGTTGCATCTAGCTGCTTGATTCACTTCTTGTTTGAGTGAGTGAGTGAGTGAGTGAGTGAGTGAGTGAGTGAGTGAGTGAGTGAGTGAGTGAGTGAGTGAGTGAGTGAGTGAGTGAGAAGACTTTATTTACACCGACATGGATCTCGGGGCAGGGGCTCAGCCAGGGCGAGAGTCTCCTTGTCGGCTCTCCTGCGCCGTGGCCGCAGAGGTCTTGGAGTAAGCCTCCTCCGCCAGGTGTAGGACGATCTTTTGTTCATCCACATTTGGGCTGTGGATGTAGGACTCCCAGGTAAACTTCTTGTTTGCCCATTTTACTCTTTGGCACTTTCAAATTGCGCGCAATCCCTTCATATGCCCGTTTTCAGCTCTACTTCCGGTTGCTTGGTTTGGTTTAGTTTGGGTTTTGGGGTTTAACGTCCCAAAGCAACTCAGGCTATGAGAGACGCCGTAGTGGAGGACTCCGGAAACTTCGACAACCTGGGGTTCTTTAACGTGCACTGACATCGCACAGCACACGGGCGCCTTGCTTTTCGCCGGCATCGAAAAGCGGCCGTTGAGGCCCGGATTCGATCCCGCGTCCTTGGGAACTGTAGTCGAGCGCCGTAACCACTGCGCCACCCCGGCAAGGTGCTGGTTACGTGACGCTTTACAGGATGATAATGATAATTATGATGAGAGAGCCTAACAACGCCATTCTTTTTTCGCGAAAAAAAAAAAAGCCTGTCTTCTTTTTATTATTATTCGATGAGTTTGCCATCAGGCATAGTGAAAAGGAAGCGGGGAGTAGGAGGAAACTAGAATAAAGAGTGCAAACAGGTCTGCCTTAAATAATCGCACAGGTTGCCGATATCTCTTGGAAGAAGGCAGCAGAGCAGGTAACAACACAAAGCATAAGAAGCATAAGAAGGTTGCCGATAAACTGGTTGTTCAGCGTACACTTCCTCTTCACAGTCACGGTCCCACCGCAGGCCTACTTTCCGTAGGTAGCACTGTCTCACGGATGCCGTAGCTGGGCAAGCCCACAATAGATGCTTCGCATCAAACAGTTCCGGTGAAGCACCACAATGCGGGCACTTTTCGGTCACTTGTAATCATTGGTCACGCCACCGATGACGCACAGAAGGGTTCATTGCCGCTCCTGCCCGAATCCGGCGCACAGGCACCTCCTCCTCCCGAGTGAGATTACGGAGGAGAGGGTACGAACATAGAGGAATTAGAGCCCGTGTTAGCTGGCGCAAAGATTCCTTCTCAAAAACATGGGACATGAGCGGATTTGGGGGAAGAGGGGAAGGTGGCGGGATGTCTGTGTCAAGGTGGGTCATTTTAACACATAGATATTATGTAGATCGTGAGCATGGCCGCGAATCCACTGTATATGCACAGCACAGGGATATGTTTTACAGAGCTGGTGAAATGATTGTGTAATTTTGAATGTGCGTCGAATAGCCTTAAGTGGCTTAAGGGCGGCTAGGGAGTCAGTGTAAATGTGAACAGTATCAAATGTGGGTTCGAGTGGAAGGGAACTAATTGCGTTTTGTATCGCCTGAAGCTCCAATGAAAGGGGGGCGCATGTATCCACGCCATACGTTGCGCGAGATTGGATGGGAAGGACTGTACACAGCGGTAACTTCGTGCTGAGCTGTGAGTGATGCATCGGTGTGTTATGCACCCTGGAGGCAAATGCGCGACTGATAACAGTATTGAAGCAGTGGAGTGATTGTCTGTGAGTTGAGAATGCTACCAAAGAGGAAGAGTGTGTAAGCGATGGAGCTGAAGCGACATTTTCGTGCTCTACTTGTCTCACGCTGATCGATGAGTTCAGCTGATGTATTAAGTTGAGCATACTCTTTCAGATCTGGTATTGGTGTAAGACGAGGGAGATATGTTATGGCGCGCATAGCTTCGCGATTGATAGCTTCAAGGGAGTCCCATTGACGGCGGGTGAGGCGCCGAAATTGTACCTGGTACACTATATCCGCGGCTGAAGGATGGAGCGCACGAGCCGACGAGCAGTGTCAGAACGCGCTCCACCTGAGCGCGTCCCTACTGTCCCACACCAAGTAGCACACCGGCCCATGATGCGTAGCGCGCCCATGGTGGATGGCGTGCAGCGCCCCTAGCTTTTCCTCTAGGTAAGAGTAATAAACTCTACGGCAAACTGCACCCGCTAGGCGCTGCCACAGTCAAGGCTGTGTTCAGCACCCCTCACGACCGGTTCCTCGTCCCTGTCAGGAAGGTTCCCTCCGCTTCTCCGCAGGGATGGCGTCTGCTAGCAGTGTGCCGATGATTGTAATGACGGGATTTAGAGCTAATAATGGAGGCTGAAAAATTCTTTCGGAGTGCAAACATCAAGAAAAGAATGAAGCTTTTGAAGCAGGCCATTACACGACGTGAAAGAGATACAATCGTGTGATGAGGTTGAAGTAACCATCTGGTGCGTTCCGCAGACAAGAGAGAGAGAGAAAACTTTTAATGAGCATATATCAGTAAAAATTCGCAGGAGCTGGGTGGTCGGTGCCCCTAGTCCAGGGCTCCGCTGGCAGCAGCTGACTTGCGGACTAGCTGGATAATCCAGGCTTGCTGGTCCAGGTTGTCGCTGGTCAGGGCCGCCTCCCACTGCTCGTGTGTCGGGCATGGCACTATTAACGTTGGGTCAGGTTTGTCATGGCATTCCCAAGAGATGTGATAGAGTGTGGGGCTTGCACCGCACCAAGGACAGTAACTCGTGTATTTTGTTGGGCTTATCTTATTTAAAATTTGAAGATTAGGGAATGTGTTTGTATTTTTCTCCAGTTGGGCTTATCTTATTTAAAATTTGAAGATTAGGGAATGTGTTTGTATTTTTCTCCAGCAGGCAAGAATCGCCAGCATCGGAAATTATCAAATTATCAAACGCGTCTTCTTGCTTCATTCGATTGTAAAAATAGATTTTCTTTAATATCCCTGTCGAACATGCTCGTTGTTTTAAGAGGAGCCCAAAGTACTTCAGCCGACAAGCTGATCCAATAGTTGTTGTTGTGGCTGTAGGAAGAAGGAAAATAAAATGCACGGGCCTGCTACTGGCTCTGTAGCTGAGCCACCTCCGCTGCCTCGTGCAGATAGAAGAGAATATAGAGAAGGAAGAAAAGGAAGAGGGAAAGAAAGACGTGCGCCGCAACACCAGCCGTCGTCCACCACCAGCGGTGGCGTGTGCAATGACGGCCTAGAACAGATAAAAATTCGGCGCCAGGCTAGCCCCCGCCGCAAGCGGCGGTGACCCACCTGTACCAACCCCATCAGGGGAGAGCACCCTAATGATCTACCACCGTAAACGCGGTGATCCAATAGAAGCACGTTTGTAAACTACCTCTATGAATGGCTCCTTATTTTAAAAGGCATACTCAGAGTTGCCTGCACGCGTTCACGAATGCACTCACGCTGGATTACACACACAGATTGTAAAGAAAGTGAAACGAGAAAATACAGAATTTTGTGAAGTAAGCAGAGATGCCCATCGGTTCTTATACAGTTATCAACTCTGGCTGGTCGCTTATCGCCTAAGCCACCATTTCATACGCACTATACCCTGGTTCCTCTCTGCCCCCCTTCCACAAGAGCTGAATGCACATTGTGCGCAGTAGTTGGAACGTTTTTAACCTAATGTTTGCTAGGCGTATGTGGTTAGAGTATTCTGCCGTCATTTCAGAAACAATTATAAAAGAAACCCCTCTTCAGCTTTAAAACATTGACGGAGATGAAGTCCTGATGACACAGGCAATAAAACGGCTACATCCTACTGACAAACTAACTGTTTTCACTTAAGTGCGCATCAAAACCTTTCTTCAATAGCGAGTATATTTAGGAGAGAGGACCTCCACCTCTATTCAGGAAATACTTGTATATTTGAAAGCTACTAACCTTGCCTTCAGATGCTCATAGCATCTGACGAGCCACTAAATATGGTCAATGTGATCACATTTAATGACCTTTCAATCGGTTAAACCTTGAAAAATCTATCCTAGAAACCAATTTAAATGGAGTCATGGAGAGCCACAGAGCAGCCTTAACAAATTGCGTTAACGGGCAGTTCGATGTCGCTCAGTTAATAACCGCTGACTTAGTACCCAGAAATGTGGCGCAACAAACACAATCCCATAAGACGAAAACACAACACAGGCGCACACTAGCAACTGTAATGTGGAGCCGAACACACACTTCCTCTTCACCACTCAGCTGCTACATCCTCGTCTACACCCGAATACATCTTCTTCACACACCACTTCTTGCCAAGCAGATAGTAGCACATTCTTCGCAGTAGAACACAAACATCGTCCTAGAATGAGAAGTCCATAGAAAAAGGGAAGGGGTCGAATTTACCTCTGGACAGTTAGAAGAGCAAGCGTGAGCCATTGTTTAGTAGGCTTAATATTTTAAGGAATAGTCGGGACAAGGGAATAGTCGGGACAAGATTGCTCGCGAAAATTTAGAGGCGTTTTGGATTCAGAAGAAAGAAGACATGTGTGTTAGTGAAGCCTCGCTGTGTTTACGCAGCAAAATATTTACTTTTATTGAGAAATCTTCCTGAGTAGTGGAAAGATTTGAGTTTATTATCGTCCCTAAAGCTGTTATTCTAAGACAACTGTCTTGTATTGTGGCCATGTTATGTGTTGTGATCCTATTTACGCTCGAGTACTTGTGCTCATTGCTCGCATCGCTTTTTAGACATGCCGGGAAAGATGCAGTTTTTTTTGTTTACGTAGGGACTGCTCTTGCATAAGTGAGTGGTTTTGGTGTCTACAAGGCCTGTTGGTCATGTTAAGAGGGTGTGTCCAATTTTCAAATCAGAGTTTTGGAGGCAAATTCGGATCCTTTAAGACTGGTGTCGTGCTATATGGTATGCATTACACCCTGTGTGAGTTGATAGAAAAAAGGTAACGGAGAAGTGGCGTATAGTGAGCAAACAACAGAGCTTTTGAGGGTATGTAAGGGCTACTTAGAGGTGTTTTGGATGAACTTGCCCTACTGCTTAGGTGATGTGCTTTCGATGGACCTGTCATACTGCACATGTGTGGTGGTTTTTTGCTAGTGTGTGTCTAAGTGGTGTACTTAGTGACTACCATTCTTGTACGATGGTTGTGTTGTACTGTGAAAATTTTTCTACTAACTGCTTGGCAATGAAGAGGTGTGTGGAGATGTACTTGGGTGTAGAATTTGTGACCATCATAGTTGGAAGACGTTTGTGTTCAACTAGAATGAATGTGCTACTATCTGCTAGGAAAAGAAGTGGTGTATGAAGATGTTCTTGAGTGTAGCAGAGAACGTAGCAGCTGAGTGGGGAAGAGGAAGTGTGTGTTCAGTTCCATACAACAGTTGGCAGTGTGCGCCTGCGTTGTGTTTTCTTGTAATGTGATTGTGTTTGCTGCGCCATATTTCTAGGTACTATGCAGCACCAACTCGCCTATCAAGCTGTTATTTTGAGAAACCGCTGGCTTCCCCTGTCCGTCCGATGTGGCGTGACGACTATACAGCTGCTGTATTGTGTCAGATGACGCTGCGTTCAAAATTATTAAAACGCCATTCTTGGTGGCATTCAGGCATAGACTACATACTTGTTGCATCACCCATGTGCACCGGCTGCTTGAGCGACGAAACTTGCGCTCATTTGTTTTCTGGTAATGAACACAGCGAAAAAAGTGCGTAGTATTGGTCGTTGTGGTCTGGCTCTATTTATTCAGCACATGTTCAAATTTTGATTTGCACTTTTTTAAAGAGACCTAGAGCTGCAAAATGCATTGCAGTGGATACTCAGTCGACATCCGTATTCGCAAAGCTGTTAATATTGATTATAACATAATAGTAACTGACTTCTCGTCGCCTCTGTTAGAGTGCTGGTTGCAGCTACCAGCGACGAACTAGTTTACAGCACCTTGTGTATAAGACGATTCATTAGGTGACGGGTTTATAATTACTGGGGTTAAAGCTAATTTAGTGAGATCTATGACGATTTGACCATTCTTTTTTCCTACAGAAGGACAATAATGATGTGTCATAATTTGTTTATTTGTAAGCCTTTCGTAAATTATGACTCTCAAGCAGACTCATGTATTCGCACCATTGGTTTTTTATTCGAACCTTGCTAATCACGTGATAAGGTTCACTAGTTTCATTTACTGGCTGCTGGTTCCAAACATCCGACCTACCAGCTGAAGATATAGAATGCTGAAAATCTGAAGTAATCTAATGAATTATCCTGTATGACATTGGCAGTAGTTGTTTGGGGAGACTACAACGTTTTTCCTTATTCCTTTTAGAAGCATGTCGGCAGATCCTCTAAATGAACAGACTTCTACAATAATAACAACTTAGTGCTACATCTCCCTTTTGCTACAAACAAAACAATTTGGGCATTTATAACGAAAATAAAACATTTTCGTAGCAAATGCGTCTATTCATTTTGAAACGGAAGCTTCACTAAGCTAGGTTAAATTTAACCTTCATTGCACCTTCAAGCAGCAGTGCAAAGAGTTGCTATGCGGCTCAGCTGTCCAAGAAGAAAAATGTGACAGATACTGTGCCTCTCCGCTTTTATAGACCACTTGTCAGCGTGGGCCAGGCACCGACCTTCAAGAAGCCACAGCACAAAGTGGGCCTCTAAATAAACTCGATAAAATCATCAAAAACAAGTAAAGAAAGCTAAAAGTGAACAAAATTCTGTAATAAAAGGCGTAAAAGGCGCACGTAAAAGGGTAAGGAGCGCATTCGTTTGCTTGTAGCCAAGTTGCCAGAAGTCACGTTTTCAAGGCTTGGAGACATTTTCAAATCTAAGCAAACAACCATGATATATATAGAGCCACAAAAAACACCCACGGTGTATGTATTTGACAGAGGCCAAATTGAATAAGCCTCAGCGACCGATGCTCGCTCTCAAAGCATGAACCTTGAATAAACAAGGACGTCACTGGTCCCGAGAATTCTTACCACCAAACGAAACAAATAGAGAGAACCTGCTACTATAAAAAAACGTAAGCACCCCTTGCAACGAGCCGTGCTCGTTAGGGCAGCCATACAATACGGATGAAATTCGGATTTCTATTGCTTCTCAAAACAGAGAAGCGGCTAATAAAAATATCTTCAATACAACGTGCTTTAGAGAAAAAAGAAATGCATTTAGCTCACGACTAGGCTGACAATGACCTTCTAGTGAGCACTGGAGAGCTTTGATCGGGAGGTAGTGAAGAACTGGATGGGGAAAATGAAAAGAAAATGTGGCTGAAAAGAGAGTGAGATAAGAAAAGTGAACAAGGTAAAGGCGTGGTTCAATTTGGAGTGGAGTGAGTAGCTGGCGTGCACGAACAGGTGCTGTTCGTAAGGGCAGGATTGCTGAACGTGCGCGGGTGCAATAGAGCCGCCGATTTCTGCTGCTTTACTTGGCACTTTAAATGGACATAAATGACAAACCCATGAATGTTCTTTTTAACCTCATGGCCAGCATTTGTTCCGGCAGAGCGGTGACCATTCAGCTGTACAATATCACAAACAAGCAAGCCGAGCGGTTGCAGTGTGGTTGATAGCAGGTTGATAACCTTTGCAACTTGTCCAGCTAAAACGTGTAACATTCTTTGTTAGAACAAAACCCACGTGAAAAATTTAAGGTCGACAGGAAACGCCTAAAGTTCCTGTGAAACTTTCCACCGTTCTAGTGTCCGTTTTCTCAAAGTAGCGTATATCGTTTATTGTGGGATTCAGTTTATGTCTAAGGCAATTTTAGGAACTCATTGAAAGTGGTCTACGAGACCCCCAAAATAACAAACTTTTCTATCGCTCTTTGCGGAGAAATAACCACGATAAAAGTGAGTGTGCTATCCATATCGTTTAAAATGTTATAAATAGATAAAATTCAATAATGAAAAAAAGAAACTTGAAAGAAACTTCAAATCACAAAGGTGTAATTTGCTTTACAACCAATTTCAATTACATACCTCTTTAACTAAAAGTCATTAAGTTTTCATATCGGCCTTGTTGAAGGATTGCCAGCAGTGTCGTTTCTGCTCTTTGGTGAAGATTATATCGCATACGTTTCTGAGTTGAAGAAAATGACAGCTTCTAAAACCTTGCAGTGAGTCGAGATCCTTCGCTTCTGTTATTTTTTTTGCTCAAAACCGAAACTGAGCGAGTTAACTGGGCAGCAAGCTCGGTACAAAATCCACGTCTGCTGATGATGTGGTGCAATGTTTGGGGCTCTCAATTCTACCAAAATGCACTATATTGCATTGTTTCATATGCATTCGTTTGCTAGTTGCGTGGCACAAGAAAAATGGCTGTCATAGCTAAACAAGTGACCGTTGTCTTTTGGAAAGACTGAAAAAAAAAAAACATGTTCAAGACAAGGCGCAGTAAAGAAGCATAACGAGGGCAAGAATACTGATATCTCGACTCTATAGGCTTGCTTGTAGATTTTGAACTGATAGTGAAGGGCCCATATATTATTTTTTCAGGTTTTCACGACGAAATATTCTTTTCGTATTCGTTATTTTGGTGGTCCTGCAAGCGCTGGCAGGTCTGAACTATTTAGTTTTCTTGTTTTGGTTTCATGGGGTGTGGCTTGTAGTGGATTTGGTGGATAAAACCCTGGCTGATGTGCAAAGCACAATACATGATTAGTATTTAGTACTCTGCTGTCCAACACCATCCCTTGAGCTTGCTTGACCTTCGCTCTATCACCTTGCCGCACACATTCATGGCAGCTTTCAAACATGCTTACCCGCCAATACACAAGGCAGTGCATTAGAGCACTGTAATAAAAATTTGTTAAGAATATCTGATAATACTGTATTGGCCCAACCTCCAGGCAAAGACATCAGTCGCTACTCCATTTCCTGTTTGGTGCAGGTCACTAGCGGTGCTGCTATGTTCCCAGCGCGACACCAACACCAACACCAACACCAACACCAACGCGCGCGCGCACACACACACACACGCACGCACACACACACACACACACACACACACACACACACACACACACACACACACACACACACACACACACACACACACACACACACACACACACACACACACACACACACACACACACACACACACACACACACACACACACACACACACACACACACACACACACACACACACACACACACACACACACACACACACACACACACACACACACACACACACACACACACACACACACACACACACACACACACACACACACACACACACACACACACACACACACACACACACACACACACACACACACACCAACAACAACAACAACAACAACAACAACAACAACAACAACAACAACAACAACAACCAAGGGGAAGCTTCACTCATTACGTCATCACACTAGTGCGAAGTTTATGGGGACTGTGCGAATTACCTTTTCGTGGCGTCCAGAGTAATCGAACTGTGATATTCTAATCTCGGATACTGTGTTTAAGTTGTTGCTAATTATCTTCCTATTCTCCTTTTCTTACAGGTGAGTTTCTCGCCCAGGGCATTGGACAAGCGAAGTTCTTTCGACCGGATGAGCTAGCCTGGTTGAATTTTGGGCCACTACAAAACACAGGTTTTTATTCATTATTGCGTATCTCTACTTCAAAAAGCCACATTTATGATGCAGCTGCACATTGAAAACCAGATAATTTTGTCAGCTAATTTTCACAACAAACAATTCGACATCTGGTCTCGTTTGGCTATATAACTGTGACATTTCAGGACACAAAACAAAAGTTTCGTTGAACTTGCTCATTAATTCCAGAGGTACGATAACAGCGCCCTCTAGATATCGCCAGTTATTAAAGTGGTCATAAATGTACCGCTTGTCTAATAGGAGGAATGCTTAAAGGCTTAAAATGCCCTTGCGATCTATACCATCACGTGGTGTTTTCTTCCGTTTTGCCGGAAGAAGTAAACACGTAGTTGTCGTATGAAGCAGAAGACGTTTGAACATTCAGGCGACTGTTGTTCGTAGAGTAATCGGTGGCTCTCAGCTTCCAGGTTCAACATGCGAGTAATACTCATACTCATTTCCGCAATGAGCGCCATTTTAATGCTGCGCCCACTTGTACAAAAGTTCATTTTCCCGTAATTCTCTCGTCTAAAAATATCTGTTCTTAGATCTCCTTACATTTGGCTTCGGCAATATTACACCAATTATCGAGGCTTAGGTCGTCACAGTTGTCTCTCTGTTTTCTTCAGTGGCCAGTAGAGCGGCTGGAAGTTTTGCGAGCGTTGACTTGCCAGCGCCGGCTGCGGTTATTTACGTCATCATTACAAAACAAAAATCAGTCAAAAAAGTAAAACACAACGCAGTTTTGAACCTTTACGTCTAAGCATACAGCGCTGCGTAGCTCCCCGTTACTCGGAAGTGTTCACGTCAGTGCCGCTTTCTCACTAGGCGCGATAACTCGCCAAGGCACAGTTCGCAAGCCGTACGTGCCCTGTAATTTCTTTATCAGACGTAAAAGCGCATTTATACCAAGCCAGTGATGATCGCGCTACCCAGGCGAAGACAAGTACCTTTGTCAAAACGTATCTCGGCTTGCGAACTGAAAATTTTCAACATTTATTTATAAATTTTTTCATGTACCTACATTCTGCCCAGAGGGCAATACTGTATATAAAACCCTCAAGCCTTGTTCAGTGGTCTATCATAGTCTGTAGCCATCTTTCTATCCTAGCGCCCTAATTGGTGCGGGGTTACAGCTGAGGTAAGCAAAAGCAAAGATTACATGTGGGTTCAATAAATGTTTCAATTGGTAATTACATCCAAACGAAGCTAAGGCTAATAAAAAAGTAGGGAAGTAATTTTAATGGTACTTTCTTTATCATGCAGTAACGTAAGTTGCAGTCAATAAGGCGCGAACCCACTACTTCTCTACGTCAATTGCATTGTTCTATGCACTAAATTACGGGGGTAGGTACGTCTCCTGCTTTTCACTCCTCAATGCATTTGCATTCCGGGCCGGCTAATCCTGGCCTGCTCATCATATTCAAGTGCAACCATGGCTACGAACATGGCACGTCCTGTCATGCAGCATGCGCCAAGTAAAAGAGGGATGAGCGGGGAGAATAGCTGTAGAATCACTAATGTTTCTCCAAAGATGCCAAACGGAAGATAAGCAAGAGCAATCTAACGAACCCTTGGAGACCTCTTTCAAAGTCTTGGCATGGTGCTTACTGCGCTAAACAGTCGAAAGCCAGGATCTATGACTGGAATCCCTGTTCGAATTTTAGGCCACCAAGAAAATAAAATTGCCAAATTCGAAGTTCTCATATAGAAAAGGCAACTATTCGAAAATAAATCAAAACAAATATAACTTCTTTCCTTTATTTATTTTTATGGTGATAATCTGGAAATGTGAAGTGTGGTCACTTTGCCTGAAAGAAATCGGATTACAAGAAGAGGCAATTGGATTTGAACACATAATCAGCTGTAGTTTCGGGTGCATTTATGTGACGTGTCTCCTAACCTTGACAATGCTCATCACCGCCCCTCTTGCACCGAAGGGCGCATATAAAACGCCCGTCGTTATCATCAGGTCATTCTGGAGCAGAGCTCCTCATGGCAATTTTTGGTACTTTTCAATTTAAAAGTACTCAAATGTTTCTTGGCACATTAATATTAATAATCTTAGAAAGTATAGTGGGAAAATCTTGCTGTATATTTTGGAATACCCCTTATATTTTGGCTTTGAATATAGCAAATGCAAAGCGATACTTTCTCTTCTCGAGGGACGCAGCGCGATAGGGCCTGACTATGCAATTTTATTCTTTTATTGGTGACCCTTCTCAATGACAGGCCTACCATTTCTTGTTTTTACAGAGCACTACATATATATGCCTGCAATAACAAAGTTCTAGTATCATAGACGGAACTGTGATTAAAAAAATAACACTGTAGTTATCGCCGTTTGCGATATAGAGCTGTATGTTGAATCGACTGGTGGCAAACCAATCGAGTTTGCTCGCTTTGTATCTTTTGCTCGTTTTGAGATTTACGGTATAAGGTGCAGGCAATGAAAGCCCAATTTTTTTCAACTGCCGAAATTAGTCATGCATCACTATTTCATTCAGGCCCTAGAGACCATGTGCTGAAATGACGTGTATGTTTAAGGTTTGACACTTTCTACAAATGCCTTTTCGAAAGCCTAAATTATATGCCGTACTTACCTTCGTATAAGAATAACGTTCAACACATCACGTAAATCAGGAAGGATGTTCTGAAGCGCTCTATAAGTATATAATAGAAACAACTGCCGATGGTGTAAAAGCATTTAATATGTGCAGATGGTAAGAAAAGTACATCCTTTTATTATTCTGTTTTTTTTTTTTTTTTTTTTTTTTTTAAGTTGCCTACCGCAGGAAGAGATTGATTTACGCTTAACGTTACATTCAAACTAAGGCATTTACTACCGTGCTTGATATGAAAGTGGAAAACATTATATTAGGCTCGTGGTCAGTATTACAAAGGCGGTGGGAGAGGAACCACTAGTTAACCGCAGAACAATGCATTATTCTTCTGAAGGGAGAGAGCTAGTTATACTTTTATCCGTCTGATGATATACAGCCCCAATATTAATAGCGACACTATGAATGTGGAAGATTTTTTAAAAAGATACAGTGCGTTTTGTGATGCATTGTGCGAGGAAGTTTCACAGTACGAACGTTCATTACGTCAGCATCGTTATTCTTGTCATTCTATCCGGCACAACTTATAGATATGGCGCTTGAGGCATTTTCCTATTGATACCGGGGCTCAGCATATAGGCTGTTGTTCCCTGCGGTTCCTGCAGCAGAAGCAATGAAGGCCGTGGCGCTTAGCCCACGACGTCACTTCTTGGCTAAACCTCCCCTTCCCCCCCCCCCCTTCCCCCTTCACTCCTCGCCCTCTGCCCTCCCATATAATACAAGGAGGCTGCCGTTGGCATAGGTTGCGTTGTATGACTAATAACAGGAGCACGCCTTCCGGAAGCCAGCGATTTTTGCGGGAAATTGAGAGCTGCTTCAGGCAAGGGATGCCTGTGCTTGTACTTCCTGTCACTGCGTGTCGCAAACCGAGATCCATAAATTTTTATTGTAAAGCATCCCGGAATCAATTCTTTCATTTTTATTTTTTTACTTTCAACTGAGCTTCAGTAAAACTGTGTGAAAAATTGTTACGGGAAGAAATAAATCTGAACTGAGTGCAACGCTGATATGCGCAGCACTTCTAAAAAAAGACTGGCAATTCTCAGTGATGTATGGCTAACATGCGGAAGAAACGGAGGCAGTGTGCCGCCCTTTGCAGAAGCCAGTGGTAATTTCCTCCCCAAGGAAGCATCAAGGCAACGCAGGTTTACTGATAAAAGCAGCTCTTAGTACTGAGCAAATTCTGTCGAGCTCATATTTTCAAGCATTGATTTGATTCACGCGCAATAAATTCTTCTGTCGCGATTGCCATAGCTTTGACGTTAGCATGCTCATGCAAATGTCGGGGATTAAATCCCAGTTGTTGTGGTAGCGTTTTTTTTTTCCCCTTTTTTTAAATAAAAATTTTAGCTGTACAGGACGATGTTGATGCGCGTTAAACAACCCAGGACGGTCTGAAATAATCCGACGGAGCCAACCACTACAACCTCCGTCATGTCTCATGTATTTCACCGGCGCGTTAAATTCCACTTTGCGTTATCTACAAATGCTCTCATCTCGGTGCGGTTGATGGCAGCTACTTGTAACATAAAAACTGCACACATATAGTGGAGCGACGGCTGCTGATGAGAGGTATAGCGTTTCCCCTAATGCTAATTTGCGCTATTCAGTTAGCTAACGATAATGTGTGCGATCGGACTTCAGATCATTACAGTATATAGGTTACATCCGATGTCCCGTGTCAGATGGTTGCATTTATAATACTGCAACTACGGAAGCCGTTTGGCTATTTTTGCTAAAGCAGTTACCGTGATTACCACGACTATACAACGCCCAGCAACGCCATTTTAATTAAGTACACTGAGGGAAGCTAACATTGCGAACTAGAAATGCGTGTTTTTCTCGTTACATATCTCCTGTAAGCAAAGCGTGATAATAAAAATTAAAGAATTGGACTTAGCTTCTCTATTGTCAGCCCTAATTGTTAGCTATTAAAATTCAAATAAGAAATTATATTGATTATTGTTAATTAAATAATGGTTTCATTACTGAGTTCTAAACATACAGAACGTCCACTTTGCCTACCTGCACAAATGTATATATGCATGCATGTATGCATGTATGTATGTATGTATGTATGTATGTATGTATGTATGTATGTATGTATGTATGTATGTATGTATGTATGTATGTATGTATGTATGTATGTATGTATGTATGTATGTATGTATGTATGTATGTATGTATGTATGTATGTATGTATGTATGTATGTATGTATGTATGTATGTATGTATGTATGTATGTATGTATGTATGTATGTATGTATGTATGTATGTATGTATGTATGTATGTATGTATGTATGTATGTATGTATGTATGTATGTATGTATGTATGTATGTATGTATGTATGTATGTATGTATGTATGTATGTATGTATGTATGTATGTATGTATGTATGTATGTATGTATGTATGTATGTATGTATGTATGTATGTATGTATGTATGTATGTATGTATGTACGCTGTTTCCCGTATGCTGCCGATTTTCTTGAATTACAACTCTGGCTGCAATGATAGCAGCTGCAAGAATATACGAAAGCACGTTAAGGAACCCCAGGAGGTCGAAACTACCGGAGTCCTCCACTACGGCGTCTCTCATAGCCTGAGTCGCTTTGGGATGTTAAACCCCTCAAACCAAACCAAACCAAATCGAAACGTAGGTTGCACGTGCCACTGCATGCAGTACACACGATAAATACGAGAGGCCAAAAGTAACTCGTCATCGCTTTTTTTTTTGAGCTTGCCCTTAACTCCTTGCTCTGATTTTGGCAACAAAATTGAGAACCAAAGTAATTTATATACGGCTCTACAGAATATTTGACGACATGAGTGGCACATACTGCCAATTACGCGGGAAAAACTCCTTACAGGTCATTAGACAGTTGTGTAATAACATACTGTTCGGAATGCCTCATTGCGAAGTTTAAATACAAAGTTAACATTCGTCATCTTATGAAGCTGTCCAATAAAATAACGAAAGTTTCACTATGCCCGTTTCAGAAAAAAATAAGCAGTAGTCTTGCATAGCCTTCTAGTTTGTACTCAAGTTCCTGGTTCTTTAAAACGTGCAAATGACCGTCACTTATGATGAGTATTCATTCCATCTGTGATCAGTTTCTCGACAGGCTGAAGAAAATGAGCACGAGAATTCAGCTAGTAGTTCCCATACTGCCCACCAGTTGCAACGGCTGGCCCCACGTTATTCTCTCTAGTGCGGACGTTACGCAATAGTGCGAGCAAATAAATAACAATATACAAATGAATAAATAACGATATACAAATGAATAAATAAATTATATAAAAACAGAATAATAAGAACTGCAACGCGAAATGAGAATGTTTTCGCATTGGCAGCCGAGCAGCTTCAAAACGCCAGCTACTGCTTAGCCTAAAATGGCCACTGCAAGTTTCTCCATCTCCCGATATACTTCAGGATAAATGCTTCTAAAATTTGCTCATAGCAAGCTTACTTTCGATTGTCTTGTTACGACCAAAATTCCAAAGTTTCCTCTAGCTCCACCTTCCACTTCAATGCGTTGCCGCGCGGTTATGAAAAACAGCAACAAATGCCGGCACGTGGATGTACTGCGCTACCATTTCGGCTTCAGGGCAGGCGCGTGCATTCACCGGAATTGCGAGAGAAATCGCTGGACTGGAAAACAGCGCTGCTGTTCTCTATGCAGCTGCGTGTTTTCTTCGCATATCGTCTTTTACCCGGCCAGGCAGAGCCACAGCCGACTTTGCAGGCGTCAGCTAGACTATTTATTTTCTATTTGCTTTAGGCTACCTCATTGTTTTTATGTCTGCTTTTCCCCCGCTATCTTTATTCGTTGTACCTGGTCCATTCCACAGAAGGATGCTTCTTATCACCTCTACACCTGCCAAGCAAAATTACCTTTTTCCCGTAGGCTTCGTTGGTAGAGAAAAAGTTGTCTAGCAATTCTCTCCATATGTTTCTTTGTCGACGGACGTCCTTCTTACCGCTAACGCACATTGTTCCGCTACCTTTTATGCCGTTCTTACAGATGGTGCTGATGTTTTATACCCTCTACACATACGTTCCCGAAATGCTGGTCCCCACGTAAACCTAAGACAAGCCACCAGTACTGGTCCGCTATTTGTTTTTTTTTATTAACGATGAAAAGATCGGTGCGTCCGTTAGGATGTGTATATAAGAAGAGTTTGAGAAAAGGGATGCAAACGAGTGGAAAATGGCGTCTCCGCTAATAGAGCTCACATGAATAATAATGTTACCAAATGAGGCTTAGCGCCGTTCACGAGTACCGTCTTTGTCAAAGGTAACCAGGCTGGGTGTTCCGCTTCTTAGTCGGGTAGCAGAGAATTCGTGCCACTTCTAAAGCTGTTTTTCTGAAAAAGTAAAGGCGAGCTCCTGTCCTCACTTCTCAACAAGTTGGGATCCTTTCGGAATTAATATTGCATTTAGAATACAAGCGAGAAGCAAAACACGCAGCCTGGTTACTTTTGGCAAAGACGGTACCTCATCGGTCTGCCCCGTGCTCACCAGCAATAAATTAATGTCAGAAAATATGGACAAGCAGAAATGAAAGTATTCTTCTCAGGTAAAAAAGTATCTCTGCTGAACCGTTGCTAAAACGAAATTGTTTTATTCTGTAAAACTGCAAATGTCGCGTTAGTGTTTATGCCTACACAAGGTGCGAACTCGTTACCCATACCTTGTCAGAATGTAGTGGTTTTCATAAATACAAGTTTAAGACTGCACGCGAATTTCAGTCTAAACTGCATGACGGAGGTTTCATAGCATTTCTGAAAGTGCTACCTCAGAGCTGCCGACGACTAGAGGTCGTCTTGAAGTGACACTGGTGCATGACGGGCCATATCGCGCGGACCAGATTCAGACCCCCTGGACGCTTAACGTTTCACAGCAAATGTAGGCCTTGTACGTATCTTCATCATTATCATCAGCCTGATTATACCCACTGCATGGCGAAGGCCTCTCCCATATTTCTCCACTTAACCCGGTACGTATACCGGGTTATACTTGTACGGGTATATACTGGTATACGGGTATACTTGTACGTATACCTGTGTTATAATTAGAACAGTCGTGCCGTAGTCCGACTACACATCTGCTTGCAATCGAACCCATTTGCTGAGACAGCGTCATCCAGAAAGAGGCTTATTCTTCGATAGTATTACTTCGTGAGGCTTTTGCGCGGTGCGTAAATAGAACAGTGCGACGTTTTCGGCAAATAAGATTATAATTCCACCAGAGATTAGCTCTTCTACAACATGTTGCATTTAGACCCAATATTGCGCCTGATACGTCGTTTGGGCTCTTCTTGGGATGGAGCTTAGAAACCGGAATGGGCTTAATGTGGCCGGCTACAGCATGTACCCGGCCGGGTACAGCATGGCCGGGTACCCTGTCGTGTGAAATTAACGCCCGTTGAAGGGATTCTTCAAGCTTTTCTCAGGAAATTAGCGGCACGGACTCAGGTCAGGTGGATACGAGTGTTAAAAGGCAACAGGGATACTGTTAAAGTGGTAGCTCTACTGCTAACTCTCCTTAAGGTCGCGTTAATCTGGAATATGACCTTGATCAATAACTCGCAGAGCAACACCGCCTACGACATGAAGGAAATTCGCAGTATCTGTCACACTTCTGGGTGGAGACGTGAATCGCGCTGTAAGGGAAGGGAGGAGTGTAAGAACAGAAATAGGGGCCAGAGTGAAGACCTCTAAACTGATTTCAACCACCTAGGGGCGTTTAAAGTCCGCTGACATTGCACATCATAAGGACACATTTGCACTTTGAAACCCAACCGCAGTGGTCGGGTTCAAATGCGGGGGCTCACGATTATATGTCACTGAAGATTAAAGGTCTTCAGACAGTCGAAATTATTAGAGCCCTTCACTACGGATTCTCTTTCGCTGTAATTTCACTCCCTCCTTCCTCCCTTCCTTACGGCACGATCAGGTGTCCACCCAGAAGTGTGACAGATACTGCACCGTTCATTTCCCCTACACTAATTTACAATTTTATCAACAAACATGAAAACAGTGGCAGTTTTCACACAAGGTTGTGTTCCTAATCGTTAGAGCGTGAAATATATTAATTCACTAAATCATGAAAACCAACGATGTGGCTTATATCAACAGAGCTATCGCTCGACATTTTGTTCAGTAGCATTTAACGCCTTTAGCTTTTTAATCCCATCAAAACGCCATAATATAAAAGCGCTTATGTGACAAGGTTCTTCGTATTAATGATGTTTCATCTCATGCAAGCAACATGTTTTACAGCCTTCAAGAACCTCAGCGTAAAAGACTAATTTACCGAAACCTACTTGATGTCCATATCTTTCACGGAGTGTTTCATTGTTGTAAACTAAGAAATTTCGCGTGACTTTTGCATGACTTTATTCTTTTTTATAGCCGTGGCGAGTTTGTAATTTCACTCTTCGAAATGAGGTTTTGTTTCTGGACCGCACTCAGTTGCGCTGTGCTATATTAGTCGTACTGAATTATTTATTTATTTATTTATTTATTTATTTATTTATTTATTTATTTATTTATTTATTTCAGATACTGCCAATCCCCATTGGGGATTACTTACACTTTTGATGAAATTGAGATCATATTTAACGCACTTTAAAATGTCACAGCACACTTCGTTAATCTTACTTTACGGCTCAAACATCAGCTTTATGGAACATTATCATAACAACCTTAATAATTCCAAATTTCTAGACAAAATTTTATGAACCACCACTTATTTTAAATCCCGAAAATCCGTAATTATCGTGACGATTAAAACACGGCTTCTCATACTTTCCGTGTTTTAGTCCATGACAGTGGCAGCCTTCTTGGCCACAAATGACTTTTCATCAATTCTTGACCTTCTGAAAACTAATAATTTGACAGCGCAACCTGCCCATTATTGTTTCTAATGTTTTACAAAAGTTTAGGTAGCATTGTAGCAGTGTCGTTTGTTGCGGTAGCAAAGTTTGAAACCAAATGTGAGCACACAGTGGTGCTTGCAATTGTTATCGCTCATGTTCGGAACGCACAGCTAATTTAACATCCTGAAAAATGCATTCAGAGTCCACAGCTTAGCGTGACAAGGCTCCTGCTGGAACTGAAGGAACATGCGTCATTGACCTTGGACTGTGGCAAAAAGCGCACATTAGTGCTGCCAAGTCACGCCTTATGAGAGCTGTCTCTCTGGCCTATTTACAGACCTTTTAGAATGTACAGCCTTTGTCAAAAATATACGGCCCAAGGGTTTTTCTTCTAAACCCCGTAACGGGACTCGTACTGCAACTCTGGCGTTCATAATCTTCATGATGATAAAACTCGGCCTCATTCTGGTCTATCTTGCATTCATATTGTAGTATTGCTACCAGAAACTGCGTTACAGGGCTTAGAAGCGAAACCGTTGGGCTGTATATTTTTGACAAAGACTGTACATATTAAGGAGAAAGCCTTTAATGCCTCATACTGT
This sequence comes from Amblyomma maculatum, assembly GCF_055883805.1. NCBI lineage: Eukaryota > Metazoa > Arthropoda > Arachnida > Ixodida > Ixodidae > Amblyomma > Amblyomma maculatum. Next base: position 371,380,486 of record NC_139344.1, on the reverse strand, counting down.
CGTCCGCAAATGTATCGGCGTTTCGGGTGCATGCCTTATAAGGGCATATGCCAATCATCATTTAATCGATACTTAATCAATAGCAATCGGATGATATCAGTACATTAACTTAAGACATTTTCAAGATAATTTCATGATAATTTACGACAAATAAATAGCTTAGCAGATGCCCATAGAAACCCATGCATTTCGAGGTCGTCGTAAATATCACTATGAATCACTTACTAGTTAAAGGGTGGCTAACACTAAGCAGACATTAACTAGTACTCAAAAAGTGGAAGTCATGGTTAACTGTCACTAACCAATAGTAATGGCTAGATATTTCTAGACGTCCATAGCCATCAAATGGTGATGTCATCGGCTGTGACGCCATGACCGGACGGGTCATGTCTAATTAGCGGAAGTTATCGGAAGTGGCAGCAAGGAAAGGACGCAGTATCTGTCACAATTCTAGTCAATCACAAACGGTCTCTCAATCAATGCCTAAGCAGCGCGGCGGGAAAAGCTTCCGCCTTGAACAACTTTAGGGAGCCAAAGTGCCCTTGAACTTTTTAGTAATATACCTTCAAACTTATCATTTTGATTTTGCTTCACAAAGCAACCTTTAGTTCTGTCAACATCTTAACGTACGCGAAAGTACTAGCATGGGCACATTACTCAAGACCCCTACGAAACGCAGTATATTTATCTCCCCTCCCCCCCCCCCCCCCTCACTTATGACTCCTACGGTTTCTTTACTTGTCTTGTGCTGGAGCAACATATAGCCTAAAGGTTACATAACGATATTTTTCAACTTTCCATTTCTAACAGGTGCTCGTTTTAATTTTCTGCAATGGCATGCTACACTTGCTGTATAGCTGCCTCTGCCGCACAAAGATGCTTAAAGTGGCAAAGCCCGCTTTACAGGAGGATGGAAAAGCGCTTCGCTGATGCACAGATAGCACTAATGGAACAGCTTTGCTGGGGTAAGTCCGCGGGACGTATGCAATACTGTTGTACTGGAATTCGATGTCCAAACACAAAGAAATTCTTCACAAAGTAATTAAAACCGCACGCAATATTGAAAGTTTTGCTCTTACAGTAAATGCGATGCCTCTAGAAAACAAATGTCCGCCGAATAACCCCGTTTTTGAATGAAAGAAGCCAACAGTCGGCGAGGCCAAGGAAAGCGTTGGGGATGGTACTTTATGTCTTTTTTTTTTTAATGTTTTACTTTTATAATCACAAAAATTAGTAATGTAATTTGTTTAGGGGAAAGATAATTAAAGACAAAGTAGAAGAAAAAACAACGTGCCGATGGTGGGAACCGAACCCACGACCTTCGAATATCGTGTCCGGTGCTCTTCCAACTGAGCTACATCGGCCGCTGTCCCCCCTGGTACTTTCTTGTGTATTTATGTTGTCTGTATACGAACCTTGAGAGTGTTCACCAGCGCCACCCTCAACCATTGTTCACCGAAAACATAAAAAAAAAGACATAAAGTACCATCCCCAACGCTTTCCTTGGCCTCGCCGACTGTTGGCTTCTTTCCTTCATGTATTATAATGAGCACCCTCATTTCCGCTTAATTGACCCGTTTTTGAATGGTAGCTTTGATCCTTTCAAATTTATGCTATGTGTGAACGGTTTCTCTGACAAACGCTGTCTAATGTGCGAGTGGCAAGAGGCTAAAGTAAAAATAGTTCGTACCTCACGCTGCCATATCACGAGGAAAAAAGAATATATTATCAGAAAGATATTGTCAAGTAATTAACTGCACAACTCCAACTCTATATCCATCGATGAATCGCAACATATTAAATATACTCAGTCCGAAGCTATAAAACCCAAGTTTCATTCCCTTCAATCTAAGAGCAATCCGTCGCTGGCCCAGCTTCACATAAAAAGGAATTCGTCGAGGGTCCAACTTTTCTGAAACCTACCAAAGGAAAATTATTTGTGATAGTGTCGGACAGATTTGCTTCGACATCACGTTTAAGGAACTCCAAATGCTTCCTGAGCTCTAGATGCGTTGTTCGCAGAGATTCTCGAATATCTCATTAATGGAGAAAAGTCTGGCTACGTATTCAAAAGAAAAAACGTTTCCTAATTGGTGCATGTGAGTGTTTGAAAATACTGCAAATATTTCAAAGGAAGCTTACTTGTTATGCAAAGATAAAAAAAATTACGTTTTTTTGCTCCAGTCTATATTATTAGCATAGAAGCTTGGAAGGATCTCATACTTCATTATACTACTCATTTCAGTTCTCTTCACCACATACTTAGGAATTTTGCAGAGCTAAAAAGGCAGCGGGTACAAAAAAAAATTCAAGAGAAATAAGATGTAAAATCAGCACAGTGGGAATAAGAAGATAAATTGAACGCAAGAAATCATTTGCCTGGCCTGGCATGAACTTCTTGCCACCTTGGAAATCGGAGCTGCACAAGCAACCGCGAAGAATTAAAAAATGTCTGGGCGTGGTTCTTATGGCACGAGGGACGGGTGCTAATATTGTCCTCATAATGCAACCACTGGTTGCAGACTCATTTATACAGTTTAAGGAGCACAATAACCACGAGTGACACATGAGGTCACCTACGGTCCTTCTCCCAACACATTCATTTCCGACCTGCGGGGTGCCGCTTCGCTCACTTCCACTCTTTCTTTTGGTGTTGTTTCTGCACACGGAAATGAACCAACGCAGGGGGTCGCGCAGAATAGACAATGTTCAGTCACGCGAGTAGCGTAATGATTTAGTCCGAGGCCTACTTTATCAGAAGCGGTCAGGAATATGGCAGACCTAATACACAAGGTTTATTTTACAACCTCTTTCGAAAGTGTATTGAATCACCATTTGTTTTAGTACTTTATTCTTGTCGACGTGTATGTAGAAAATTAATGGCGAGCGTAACATTTAGCGGCAAATGCGTACTTACAAATATTAATCACGCAAGCATAATGAAAGAATCTTGGTTTCTTTAAAGTGCTTTTCAACCATAAAAACTACTAAAGGAATAATGATGCAGAGAAATAGAAGATAGAAGGCGGAAACGCTATTCAATTATCTAGCTTTGTTGTGCAATCAACGTCCGAATTAAAGAATTATGAATTCACTAATATTTAGTTCGCCTCCTAAATAGCGCATTGCTTTATTTCTGAACATTATTATTACTCTCTTTGCGCTAGACGTTTATGCAATATTTTTATATAACATTTTTTTTAACAGTTTGGTAACTTTCATACGTCAATGTACCAGAGAATGCACATACAATGCACTAGAAATGGCAGGCACTGTATCGCGAGCAGCGTAGGCTACGTCTAGACAGGAGAAAAAGCACTGAAGCTTACAGCGAGAATTAGGGATATCTTTCAAAAGTCGCCTAAGACGTACATACGTGAAGAGCTTCCTTTGTACTGCTTTAGTAACTGGCGCACACTGCAATGACCACTTACGACCTTCCTATTCCTCAGAAGTGTCTGTCATCTTCTCCAGAGGTTTCCAGGCTGTGCCTTCTTCGTAGTTCTTGAAATCTGAAGGGGATTTTATTCTTTCTGCGATCTCTGCTATATCCCGACTTTAGGTGCAAATTCTCTTAATGTCAGTCAAGAGCTCATTTGTCCAAATGAGAAGGGACGGAGGTGTCCTAGAGCTAGGCTCGAGACCGAGCGCATGCCATATCTGGGTATCGGCTTGTCAAACCTGTACAGGTCTACTCACCCGTCTTCGTATCCCCTTCAGAGGCTTTTTAAACCATGATGTAAATTTTCCGCTTTTTAATGTTTAAAGTAACGAAAATATAATAGCTATCAAAAAACGGCGTAGTGAAAGGTTAGAAATTTTGGCCATTGAGATTCTCAAATGTACACTGACGTCTCGCCGGTGCCATGCATTTTGTCTTCACCGAAACCTTGCCTGCCTCAGCCTTTGTGTCAACCCCATGCCCCACAGTATCAGCAGTAGAGTGCCCTCACCTGTAACCCCCTATATATAGCGTGGCTTTAAGCACTGATTGTCCTTGGTACAGCCTATTTGGGACCAAATTGCGCAAGATGTTAGTGGTCATTGTTTATAATGTTAACAACGCACATGGTCACAAGAGCTAATGCGCATCTTTTCTCTTTTCATGTAATCCAACGGCACCAATTTGTATTTTGAAAGATTAAGCAGCATTTTAGACTGCAATTGCTACAAGACAAATTCAAATGTTCACATATTCGGTGAAAACTATTGTAAAAATGAGCGCTAATTGCCCCTTTATTTTTAGGGTTTCGTTTGTGCTACTGCGGTTCAAACTGTGTAGTGGCAAAGCCCCTCTTTATCACGACATCTGCTACTTGTAGCAGTCTAGCACTCCTGGGGCCGAAATATACAATGATCGGATCGCTAAGAACTCTCTTTGTCATGTCAGTCAGCCTCCGCTCCTACTGATTGGCAGATGCGCTTATCAGAATCGACCAATAGGAGCGGAGTTAACCAATCGGTTCACGACAGATTTGTGGTAGTATTTGCGGTAGCATCGTTGCATAATTCGGCTCGTGGCATAGGTATTCTGGCAGTTTTACATGAAGCATTATTTTTTATTCGCGGGTTCCAAATTTATACAAAGATTAGGGCGAAAGCTCTAAACAGAAGGCCACTTCCTCGAGCAAAATCTTGTGTTGTGTTATAGCCATGCCCGTGCATAGTTGTGCTATAACGTTACATGACACTGTGCCTACACCTAAAAGCTATGGCCGGGTCAGTCATGACTTCACCTTTGACCTGGACCTTGTCCTTTTGTCCTGACTTAGATAATTAAGGTGAAATAGCTTCCGACACTAGATTCAACGCCAAGGTAACAGCAAGTCCCACATTGTTGGTGTTGCAGTAGCACAGCTAATCGGTATAAGCAGAGATTAATTTGCGCTATATGTGCGTCTCACTTCAGCCACCTACACAATGACTGGCGACAGGAGAGCGAAACCTGTACAACGCCGCCTTGAGACGATAGTAGAATTAGAAAAAATGACGCTTTAAATGCATGGCTATTGGCTACCACTAAGTCAAAGATCGTTTCACCGGGGAAGGTGCATCCAACCGTCGCGGAACTAAAATGTAATAAACAAAACCAACTGAAGGTTGAATGATTTTGTTTTGAGCAAAGCCCCAAATTATCATGCTTCGTACCGTACTCAGGCCGCTCCCTATGCAACTCCATCACAGCAAACAAATATATAAGCAGTAGTATCACCTTCGCTTCCTGGTTTTACAAGGCCCAGACGCAGAGTCATGAGTTGCACTTACATCCTTTCTTTGAGTCAACTGAACAATTACTTCGTGGTGTTCTAACTTTGAGTAGGGTAAATTACCAAAGATATCTCGCAGGTCCACCCGATTACGCCAAAGCCAGACAAGGGCATGAGTGGAAGAAACGACGGAAATAAGTAAAGGCAGCTAATATACTTGCACGAAGCCTTGCGCAAGGCTTTCTCATTTCGGCTTTCAATGTTCTCGAAGATGGTTATCAGGATGTCATTAGGCTTTGAACAAAAATATCAGCTACTAGAAAATGAGATGGCATTTTAGGTGTAATGACTTTGGTTAACAATAGCAGCTGTCTCAAAAGAGAACAAATTGAGGTTGCACTCCACATACGCTATATTTACCTTTACTGGAAGACGTGGGAAATATGTTTCCAACTTGAGACACCTTATCTCGCCTGTCTTTTTGTCGTAATACAGACCAGTCTAACTACTGTAGTCGGATAAATTATTGACGTCGGAAAGAAGACAAACGTTACAGCCGATACTCGGAACTTGCGTAATGGAAGACCCTTTACGGAAACTGGTAGCAAACGCAAAAACAGAGATTACCTCTTCTTCATTGTTATCACCATCGCTAACGTAAAAAAAAATAATAAAAAACGACTATACGTCTTTCACTGCACCCTACATTTCTGTTTCAGTCTTTCCGTCTCACGAAAAAAAAAAAATTGTTTTCTGTACGCTTCGCCGTTCCTTTAGCCCATAAATATTAGTATAAAACAGAGGAAATTGTGCTACGCATGACCGTTAAGGACAATTTGTGGCTCGAACTCTTGTGTGTTGAAAGGGAATAGTGGACGGGGAGCTCGCTTACCGTTTAACGGGGTCCTGAGAACAGTATGCTTTTTCGAGAAGAATAATAGGGGTGGGGTAGTGAGTTACAGTGACCATCGTTTCTAGGCTCAAATGCTTGAATGCGGATGTATATGAGTGCAGACAGAAATAAGAAAGTTATACACATAGTTGGTCTTTTGTATAGCGTGGGTTTACTAGTTACCTCTCTCAGTGTCATATGTTCAGCAATCCAAAGGTCATGTGAGCCATAGTTTCAATATTGCGACTCAACATGACTGCCGCATAAAAACAATGCATATATACTGCATATACCACAGGACCAACGTGGTACCATACCAAGTGACTACAGGACAGTTGCATGTCAACAACGTACGTATAGCGGCGAAGGTCCAGTGCTGCGATTCCAACCTATTAATTGTTTCGCTATATATAGGTCAGTATTGCGGGAATCGAGGTTGGACCCCTTAATACTAATATTTGTATAATATTTGTGGGCCACCCGTTTGGCGCAGAGGTTCGAGATGGTAGTAAATGATTCGGTAGGTGACGGAGCACGGAATTGTTAGTTGAGTCGAAACTTATAGGCGAGAGATTCGCACCGGGGACCTTTGCTCTTTCAAACCATGTTTCTCGGCTCGCGGATATGCAAACGGCCATTGCGGCTGAACCGTTTGTCGCTGGAAATTCGGGATGGTGTTAAACGATTCTTTATTTTACACACTACTGTCCAAAACTAACTCTAATATTGCATTTCGGATATAACGAGTATACCGGATATTGCGAGGGTGAATATACACTGCGCGATCCAGATATAAAATACTTTTTGTGCCAGGTAAGTGTAGAATCTTTTCACTAGAAGGCGCTACTTGCATTCCAATAGATGGCGTTGTGCGCACATTTCGAAGCATGCAATAACAGCTTCCCTATCAAAGTCAAGTCAAGTCAAATTCTGACTTGACTTTGTCAAATATCAAGTCAAATTCTGCAACAACGAAATAAACAATGTAGATTTCTAGAGCTAACTGTCGATAATCAATTGCTGCCTCAGCATCGGCTCATCATTCGCAACTACGTCCTCGAAGAATGAGCGATGAGCGATACTTGGGTTTTGGCAAGCTGATTCAGATAGCACCCCCCAATATGAAAGAAAAGGCCCGAATTGGAAGCTCCCACCAAATGTAATGTCAGAGAACCCTACGTCCAGGGGCCGTATTACGGGCCGCTCTATAATTAAGAGCGCTCTAAAACGCCCGCTCCTATTGGTCGCCGTCGCCATCTTGAAAAGTTGCGTCACGGGATGCTGCGATTGCGTCGCGGAGGCGAAAAAACAGATGACGTCGCTCACCTAATTATGCCCGTGGTTTTAGATTATTTTTGTAGAGCGCGATGAGACGGTCTAAAACGTTTTAGAGCGAGTTTTAGATCGAAAATGGCGGCGGCGTCCGCGGTGGAGTGGTGTGAGTGGTGGCTGCGGCGCTGAAGCGGCAACGCCGGCGCGAGCAACGACGAAGGGCGGTGTGTGAAAATGCGTTCTACTTGTTCGGCGAGTTGTTCCGATGCCTATTTCGACTCGAAAATGCGAAAGTGGAATGGTGGTGCGACGAATGCGCCGATGAACGGTGATGAAGCTCACAGTCGACCGCTCTGACTGTGCGGCTCTCATGCGTGCTCCGATCTTTTGTTTTTCTTTTTGCCTCCGGAGGATTTCGTCTCCCCAGGTAGTCGGCCTCTCATAACTGACGGTGAGCAAGTGCGTGCGTCAAATGGCTCAACTCAACTGCTGGAAAGTTGGCGCTGAAGGGTGGTTGGGCTCCGCTGTGCGCCCAAAGCAAAAGGCGGAGGCGAAGGCAACATACAGTGCAAAACGAATGAAAACGAGCGAGGTTGGTAGTGTACGCTCAACCGCGTTGCTTTTCCCTGTGTTCATTCTAACGGAAGCATTTGTGTTTGAGACGTTGTATTTGACATAAAGGTTTATTTTGCCCGTGCACCGCGGTCGATCTTTCTTTTGTTTCTGTTTCTTAAAGGCAAATAAACAAAGCCCCGATTACACTGCTTTCGATATGATTTCTCCGCGCATTGAGGACCATCACACAGTACCTTGACTTCAGACGATGCGCAAAAGCCAGCATTAGGTGTGGAATCAGCTGTATTACTGAAAAGCGCCATTTTCACGGTTTAATGATGATGATGATTTGAGGCTGTTTGTTTACCTCTGCCAGCGCGCCCTCGCGGCTAAAGAAGCTACCCACGAGAGCGTTTAATTGCAAAACTGTAGCTACTTCATGATTTCTTTGATGACGTTGAACTTGAAATGCGGCTTCATGAAAAAATAAAGCTTTAGTTAATTTATTCACATGCTCTATCTGTAAAAAAGTTGACAAACGGCTTCTTGACGTGCGAATAAATTTCTTGCCGTGAAAATAAGAGGCCCGGGGCGGCACCCTGGCGATCATTGGTTGATTCCGATTTTCGTCACGCGTTGACGCCTCACCGAGGCGTCACGGCGTCGTCATTTTGATGTCACGCTCTATAACTTTAGAGCGAGTCCCGTAATTCGGCCCCAGTTAGTGCACGGTCATGTCAGCTGCCAACTATACCACCTGCCAGCGCCATGCTAGCGATTTTTTGTTTAAAATTTGGAGGACGCTTAAGCTTCGCCTTCAAGAGTGGAACGCGATAGCGTTATTGCACCTCGTCGAGAAAACTTATTAAACGCAAGGGTATTGGGGCATCCTCGCACCGGTACCCGCGCGGCCCGAAGGGGAGAAGCGGGTGAGCGAAGATAGTGATCTAAAGAAAGGAAAGACGCTTGATTCTACAACCCGTGAGGGTGCATGACGAAACGTCAGGGGCGAGTGGCGCGCCACGTGTCGGGGCAGCGCCGCACATTGCGAGGAGGGGTTCTTCTGTGTCTGCCGCAAGATGGCTCTGCATGTGCGCAGAGCGCAGAAGAAATGTAGCGGAAACGTACTTCTCTACTCGTGTAACTGCGACTTCTGTAAGTAACATGCTCATAATTACCAATATACACCGCAGTATAACGTTCTACGGCACGTTTCTAAGGCAACACTGCATTCACTAGAAGTGCTTTTGTACCGCTTCAAGCATCGAACTCGTGGCTGAGTGGTAGCGTCTCCATCTCACACTCCGGAGACCCTGGGTCGATTCCCAGCCAGCCCATCTTGGAAGTTGCTTTTTATTTATGAAGTGCATGTTCATTTATGAAGTGCATACCGAGATTTATCACTGACGGCCAACGCCGCCTACGACGCCGGCTCTTCTGCGACACGAGCTCCTTAACGCTACCGCGTTAAAATTCCGACGCCGCATTTTCTGTTGAACGGGACTTTTGAAGCTGTCGCTTTAAAATATCGGAAAGCAGTGTGCTCCAGGCACGCAGTGGGCGGCATGTTATTTGAAAGTGCGTCTCACTAGCATGGATGCAATTTATTCTTGCTTCTGGTTTGCAGATCAATTTGCGTGCTTCAATATTCATATAAGAAACAATTATCCTTCTCAGAACCATTATCTCAAACGACTACCAGAAAGTGTAACTGTTAGCCCTACAGTGAATTCGATTAATCCGCCCTGGACGTCCCGGTCGCGGTTATTTCGCAGAGAGTCCATGAGACACTCTACTTTGCCAAGAAGCATTTGTTTTGTTTTTTTCTAAGATAGCAGACGACACGCTTTCATCTTCAAAATGGAGCAGCGCAACGTCTTACTATAAACATTAACACGTGCATGTCTGGTTTCCGGGTGTGTTTGGCTGCTCATTTACGTGCAGAATCTGTGAGTGTTAAATGGTTAATAAGGTGCGAATAAACACAAATAATAAATTAAATACCTTTATTCTTTATTCTTTATTCAATGATTACCCCGCTTAGCCCGAGGGCGCTACAGCAGGGGGGTTACAGAGTGGAAAAAAACACATCCTTTCGCAATTTATTAACTATCATCTGCACTTGTTCGAGCAGGCGATCGTTTTATGAAATTCTATATTCCCTAGAGCCTCCAATTTTCTCATCAAAGGACAAGGAATGAGAACAAAGCAAGGAAAGGGAAAAAAGTTTACTTTCTCCCCCGCCAAAAACCTTGAAAATGCTATGTAGGACTTGCGTTTAACTGTAATAGAACTTGTATGACTTTATTTTTTATTCTTTATTTAATTATTACCCCGCTTAGCCCGAGCACGCTACAACAGGGGGGGTTACATAGTGCAAAAAAACACATCTTCATTTATGGAGCATACTTGATGGCCTGAAAGCCGATTCCATTCCCTGATGGATTGAACAAAGAACTGAATGAATGAAAGTGTCTATTAATTCAGGATTAAAAATCTCCAGTTTGGTAACTATGTTCTAAACTTTACAACGTGTGTTTTCTTTTGATCTGCTATGTGCGTAATCTAGAAACTTAGCCTAAGCGCAGAATCCAACGATGGCGCTTTTCCTGAATAACAGCCACAAGAAAACCGCAGGACCATAAGGACGTCACTGGTATTAAAACCACGGACAGATGGTTCACATTATTGTGTTTATCGTCTCATAGCAATTGAGTCTATCAGGGATGGTGCAGTGGTAGGTTCCGGATAATTTCTCCCATCTGGGGTCCTTTGACCGACACTGACGCTACACAGTGCACAGAAGCCTCACATTTCGCCTCCATTGAAAGGAAGCCGCCATTGCATGGATTAAAACAAAGATTCCTCCACACGTCAATACGTAACTTACTAAAAGTCATAAAAAGCAGTCTTTTATAAAACGACCCACTTTACCATTCGTTCACGCTTCATGCACAGTGCTTAGGCTCAGTGCGCCATTACTATCTGCTTTCTGTGGAAATTGGCGCTGTCCTTTCGATGTCTCATGTTCCGTCCTTTTCCTAAGTGCCCGGGAGCATGAGACGTGAAATTGAAAGCGCTCCTGAATTGAAATTTTCATTTCGAGCCCCATCATTTCTTTTACACGTAAACGGAGATAGCGGGCCAATGTATGACCTTGATCGCTGTACTAGTGGAGCAGTGTTGTCGGAGCAGAAGCAATCATCATTCTGGTCTTGCTTTAGATTGGAAGATCGCCTGTTTTGTGCATTTAATTTTCTGTTTGGTATTGTCTTCGCGCCATTGTTTGCAAGCACATTTTTTCCAGTGGAATCGCGTTCATTGTCTTGTTCATTGGGCAACGAAATAAAATAGATTGGTAACGTATACCTGCCTTGTGCCTGTTGGTTCATCTACGCATTTTACTGTATTGTATATTTTGTAAAAATAAAAGAGAAACCACTTGTGCTACCATAATGCATACAGAGATATTGCTACCAGAAGTGTTGAAGACTAAGGTGCATTTGAACCAGTCTAGAATAGTATCTTGCACTGAAGTATTTAGAGGCATTGCATTGCATAGTAAGCAGTGTTTTTCACGCTTATGGTTACAAACATTTTATGTTAGTGATTATTGTCTTTAAATATCCCTGCTTATGTGTCAAAAGTTTTGTTCTTCTATATTTACACTAACTTCATGCGTTGTTAACCATCAAAGCATGAAACCTAAAATCGGAGTGAATTTTAATAACCAGTCGAGGCGGTGTTTGCTGGCGGCATTTTCTGTCCTCATCCAGCGCTATTTCAGGATGGTGTGCTCAGCAAAGCACACAGAATTATGTTCTCTACGGTTGATGTGCCTAATCAATTAATTTCACAAAGCCACGATATTGCGATTATGTCCAAACTCGATGCATAAAGCCAACAGTCCCTATTCATTACGGACACTTTGGATACACGCACAAAAAAAAGAAGATATATAGGCCGGCTCTAGAACTAGCCTGACTCACTTTTTAACGGCGTTCATGCTCACAGAAAATAGTCTGTGTCGAGGTGAGCTCTCTTCTAAATTTTATGGTGGACCACCGCGTATATATTTGTTTTTAGATTGCTATCGTCTCTTGTTCCGCATGGCTTTCTTATCATATCTCTCGTTGCTTAAAGACAGTCCTTTACAGTACCTTTTTGGGACCTTAGTTAAGCGCAGCGCGATCACTGTGCGGACACACACTCCACTATAAAGTTCTCTGCCCACGATTAGAACAAAACACTATTGTAGCGTTGTCAAAGCGTAGTACATAAATGTCAGCAGTATGAGTGCTACTTTTTGCAGCCCATTAGCCTAGAGAAGAGACCATAACTTGCCAAACAAGCTACAAGCACTGTTCTTTGTGATGATGAGAAACTTTCGTGCATTTATATTCATTATGCGCAATCTACTTTAGGTAACTGTTCTTTCCTCCTTTCATTAAGTACGCGTGTTAATTTTACTTGCAGGGGCGCAGACGAGAAAGGTACTACTTTCAATGGCAGGGGGGGGGAGCTTCTATAAAGATTGAACAATGGCTGGCAAAACGTCCTCTGGTTTCACCTCTTAGACTCCAGCATTCGTAATTAATGACCCGTCATTTTGCAAATGCGCAGATTGGAGACACGAGGTGAAAGGAGGGCTTTGAAAAGCTACGGTTACTAAGGGAAGCACTAACGACAAAATTTTAAAGGCATATTTTAGAAATGATCTTCTGCTCTTAACGAAGCACTCAATTTCCGTCTAATTTGAGAATCGTCCTTAGAGGCTAATTGTACAAGACGAAGCTCTAACGAGGAAGAAGCCCAATATATGTGCCCGCTTAGAAAAAAATGTGCATAATAAAAGTCTGCCTCTACAAATAGAAATAGAGACAGGAAAATGGTAGAGCGCAATTATCACTTCGTATTTATTTCGTGGTGCGTCATTTGTGATCGGTCGTTTTTCAGTTATCGCTCTCGACGCTTTGGCTAAAAAAAATATTAGGTGTCTCAGTGCCAAATTAATAATAATTGAACATGCGCAGAAACAACCACCAGTCCTGGTACTGCAGTATAAATAACAATAAAATAAAATGCACAGGTAAGCTTTACATGCACGGATAGACAAAAGCAAAAGATGAAACAAATAACACATAAAATGGAATTTAGATGAAATGAGTCACACTGCGTATTAAATCAATAAAGAACACGTCCTGAAGAACATATTACGAAAAACATCCAGAAGAGAGACAGAGCAAATGCGGTCAACTACAATAAAGAAATACAATCATTGAAAGCGATACAAAAGATCAAATATGAACATAATCAAATATATATATCATTATGATACATAGATATTAATAGTAGTAATATTCATAAAATTTATATTATTCAATTCATCGATCCGTATTTAATTTGCGCAGGAACAACCGTATGGACTTTGTGCCACAGCACAAATATGAACAAAAATAAAAATTAGCTTTGACTTAGCTAAGGTTAAGCCCGGATATCTCGAAGCAAAAAGCGTTCCTCGCCGCTCGGCAAGCCTTGCGCTTTTCATATCTTCGCTGCTGTTTAGCCAACTCCCAAGCTACCACTTGTGGATCGGTGTTTCTGTGCCGTCCGACTGTTGCTTATTCTCCTTTCATGGCGAGTGTCTGTGCCTGTTCTATGAGCAAGCGCGCCTTATTGAGGAGGAGAAGCGGCGGCGCACATGCGCAGTAGCGCGCGACGGCGGCGAAAGTCAGGCAACGGCGGCCAACTGCGCCATGCATGACGTCACTAGCTTTCGCGCATGCGGAGAAGTAGCAAATATGGGGCTCCGGCTCACGCCAAGCCCGATGTTGACGAGGCTAGAGAAGCTGCTCGCTTCAAAATGCACACTAAGTTTTACACACACAGATAAAACACAGAAGAAGAAACAAATAACACATGAAATGAAATTGAAACGAGAAGGGTCACGGTGAGAAAGAAATCAGTGAGTAGCAATAATAATAATCTGGAAAGACAGTCACAAAAATGAGGTTCGCCTAAGTCCCCACAGTGGCTTTTCACGCCAAACAATTCTAAAGTCAGCAACAAGACGTAGCCAGAAAACTGACATCGCTATAAAGAAAAAACTGATACTGAATGCTATGCTGTGTCAGAACTAAGAAATACGAGGCAGGAATTTTAAGAAAGAACTAAAGACAAATTGCACAATCAAACAGAAAGACAATATGAAGTCAATTGTTCTATGCGCAATTTCTTTAGGTTTTTGCGAAGGTCGAGTATAGATTATCATGTATTGATTTCAGAAGGAAGAGAATGAAATATATCTCACTTATAGGAGATAAGGGTATACCTGCGAAATCTGGTTCGCATGTGGCGAAACTGGAAAAATAGGTGCATGGCGTAAAAGACGATAAAACAGTGTGATGACTAATTGCGTCGCTCTAGAAAAGCTTGAGCACTACCTTCTGCGCAAAAAAGTAATTGCAAGTTGGGCATTCTTAGCATCTGAAAAAGGTTCACATCTTGTGGAGTGTAAAAGTGGTAAATAACACCTTTAAACATATTGTTACGGATAACAGGGCTAGACGTCACTAAAACGACGGGACGAAGCTGTACCAGCAGGCAACGTTCGGCGCACAGCCCGCGAGTCAACTTCAGTGTCCTCAACTTCCAGGCGCAGCAAGAACAGGGGGACACCAGGTGGCAATATATTTTAATAACGTATTCACATGATGGTGACAGATGTTAGAACAATGAGCAAACTCCGTGACTAAGTACACTGTAGTCCAACGAAAAAACCAAGAGTTTTTTGATACACGGAGGTAAAAACGTTTTGATGCGGTACAATAAACAGACAATTTTGTAAAGTTTGGTACATACATATGACAAGTGAATTGAATAAAAAAGACCTGAATAAGCCTTGTGCCCAAATTTCTAACGGAGGCTGAAAGATGTGTTGGGGGACAAGAACAGCTGACACATCGGGATATGTGGAAATAAAGTGAGCAGGGACCAGAAAAACGTTCGTGGCGGCTTCCAGCTCCGAAATCGAGATGACACATTGGTTCTGCCTCCTGCAGTAAGAAAAACATTCACAGTAATTCTCTTTGCTTCTTACTGTTTGATTTGTCATTCTTTGTGCTGGTTTCATCAGATATACATCAGATATTTCATCAGATTCAAGCTATCGTCATGAGTGCATAGTGAAAACGCGACATGTTCTTCGGGGTAGCTTGTCATTTCCTTTATTTCTAATTATTGTTTATGTGTCCAGCATGTTGAACTAATCTTCATCTTATCTCCTTCTTACTATTATCTGTATTATCTTCTTTTTTTTACATGCAGTATTTTAAAGTTCGCCAAAAACTCCCGATCGCCAAGCCAGTTAATTGATGCTTGAAAATTAAAGCCCTGATTGGAGAATGTTTCCAGTAAATGTTTTCTTCGTGTTGTGTATTATTGCGCCATTACATCATGTGTATATAATACCGCTTTCACTTAAACCACCAAATCGTAACACACAGTTCATAGGGGGAAAATTAGAAACAATCGAAATTGTTACTTCCATGCTTCACGTGGACGGTTACTTTGTAGACGATATATCTCGCGGTTGTCATCGCAACAGCGTCTATTTTGCCTTGAAATAAATGATCGATACTTCATTCTCCCCCACAAAACTTCAAAGAGGCGAATTCAACCCGATGTAGATTAGAGTGCAGCGAGCAAATGCCCACTTACGGTTTCTTGTTTTTAGGCATCGTACTCATGATTGTATGCGTTGAGTCTTTTTCCATGACGTGCATGCCTCTTACTCACAATTTTGTTTTGTTATTAAAAAAAGCCCGCTTCTAACAGCCCTTGCCTACATATTTTTTTAGGTGCCACCATTGTGAAACCCCCACCCCTTCTTGGTCTTCTCTTATCTTCAGCTGCTTATTAAGTTCTCGGGTAGTATATTTAGTGGACTTAGGATTTAAAATTTACGTTCCGTTTCCACAATTGTCTTTACAGTCGCATTCACGCCTCATGCTGCCTCAGAGTTGTTTTTGTTAGATTGGTGCAGCATACCTTTTCGCGGTAACGGACCTCTTTTATGAAGAAAGAAGACGCAATGCCGCTTTCTGAGAACGCAGATGTTCTTGCTTTTCTGATCTGATTTGATCCCTTCTTGCTCGAACTAGCGCATGAACCCCCGAAATTATAATTATTATTTGTTAGCAATAACATCGTCTAAAGAGAGGCCTTTTCAATAGGCTAGGTGGGTGCAATAATATTGATATATTTAGGGAAGGGAGTGCAGCGCTTTCTTGTTCAGATGTTGATATCACCATTAATTCATATTTGTCCTTTCGTCATCCAGCTTCCGCCAGAGGGCTGACTGATTGACATGCTGCGAACTGCGTAGTTGACCTGTTCTTGTACCAATGACGACACTGGCAGCAGGAAGAAGCGATTATAACTTATAAGGCATTCTTATGAAACTGTCCTACTAATGTTTTGCTATTTTTCTTTTTACCCTAACATGCCCTAGGCATAAAGTGGTCTCTATAAAAGTAAGAAATTTAACGAAGAGTGATCGTAAAACTCGTCTATTACTGCTTTTATTAACTTTATTTCCACCGTGGCATGTCGTGACAACCATCTCTCGCAACATGGTATTATTTATAGAGGATATCTTTATGGATGTCATTTTACTGCTGAAATTCGCCCACACCTTACTGACTATTCCTCACTATAGTTGGCGCTCGTAAATGCGTAGCACTTCAAGTTGGGTTCAGTTACTTCAGGAAGTATTTGTAAAAGCGTGCTTGTACTTCGCATAATAAAGAATGATGTCATTTTTTAAGATCTTCTACTGGTCTCTCAGTTTTTCAGTGAACTCAAAGTCAGCGGCGAGGCAGCTAAAAACATTTGCTTGAAAGCGCCACAATGCCCCTCTATGCGCAAAGTGCAAAACAATTTTGTGTAGCAAAATGTTGGCGCTCAAATCGTACTTTTCATTTTTCCACCCCACAAGAACCTTCTGTATGCTGCAAGCGCAGCTGAGGAAGCTAAATAAACAGGCCATTATCGTCAACTTGTCTTTTCAGTCTGAGCTAAAGATATGAATTGGGCGGCTACTCTGAAGACTCATGAAAGTAATAGCTAGAGCCAGACGCGAAGTACTTACTCGGAGCTCGCTTGGAATCACGCAGAAACCCATATCGACCAGACGGGCGCTCCTCATTCATTTTTTGCCGCCATTCTTGTGTCGGAAACATGGTTGGAGAATCGCAACCAGCTGCAGCTAATGGTACTCCGTCACGCGAAGGCCATCTGCGCTTTCTTTGCTTTACTAGGAGCTTTTCTAGTGAGCGTGGAACGAGTTAGCATTGTTTCTTATTCTTACAGACTACGAAGAGATGTCAAGTTTGCAATTGTCTGCCTCTTCTATTGCTTTGTTTTTAGCTCAAAAAAATATTTTTTTCAACTACCAGGTACGTCATTAGGGCCCGCGAATCTTGTAACAATGAACAACAGCAAAGCGAATGACCAGAAACAGCAGAGGCTAAGGAGCTTATGTCAAATAAGCCGAGGCTTTAAAACATAGGAGTGAGGAGGAAGATCGCGAAGAGAATAAAACTAGCCGTGTTACTTAATAACAAAACATTGACACCTGCAGATAAGAAAGAGCGAATTATGAGAAGGACGGAGACAATGACTCTTCGTTGCAGGGATTAACTCAATTCGTCGTTGGTGACAAAAGAAATGTAAAGACAAAACGAAAATTGCTGCAGGGTCACTACTAAATTTTATATATATTTTGAGGTGTAGTCCTGAAATGAACGTAATAAAGGCTAGCGTTTGTCGAAACCAGTTTTCGTTGTTTCAGCGTTTTTTTTATTTCTTTTCATTAAAGTATTTCTCACCAATTTTCACTGACTAGCCTAGCTGCAAGCAGCTTAAAAGATTTCTGGCAGCAATCGAGTACTCCAGAAATGTGCCCCCCTTTATCGCTAGAACTTAATCTACCATAGAAGGAGAAATGGAGGGGGCTAGCCGAAGAAGTTCCTGCGGTTAGTTTTGTTTTGTAACAGTATGCACATCTTGATAAACATTATTTTCTGGTCGCAGCACTCGACACGTTATTGAGAGCGCGCTATAGTAAATTGCCCTGTGTATTAAGGACCTCGCACACAATCCTGGCTCTTTTCCGTTACAAATGCTGATATCATCTTACCAGTTGCGAAAGCGGAACCATTAATCCTTTGATGCGTTTGAGGGTTTGGAGTGCATCCTCTAAGCACAAAACTGAACAAAAATGTTTCACAGGCCGCGTCTGTAGTGGAGCAGAATTTACCGGGGCGAATTGCATGGCGCTGTCAAGCAAGTTCGACAAGAGGAAATGGCAGTCGCACCTTTAAAAAGAAATCAGTGAAATAAAATATCCCATTTCTCTAACTTCGCCACCTTACACTAATTTGAAATGACTCTCAGGAATGGCCACAAATATGGAAATTTTCAGAGGGCTTTATGAAGTGATTCCAGTTAGACTAGACAACCTGTTCAGAATTCCATTATTCTTCAGACCTGGCCATAACCTTTTTTTCTTTTTTGTAGGCTCTTAAAGGCAGCTTCTATCACTGAAAACTGTAGCGTTGCTCCTTAGATAATATCCTTGTTTCGAAAAGGAGAGGACGTATATGCAGCCTCGCTCTCTTTGATGTGCATCGCTCTCTTTGATGTGCTACACGGAATCTATAGACTGAGTTACCTGGTATATTACTGCGGTAAAAGAAGTTTTTGATTTCATAAAAATAAGAAACTTTTTTTTGTTTTTCAAGCTTGCTTTCAAGGCTCCAACCGCCGGTGCTTTTACAGCTATGGTTCGGCCCCCCAAAATATAAGCGCAAGTGGAGGGCTTAATGGAATTTTCATCGAGCGAACTGAACTTCCCAGCTCTTAGGCGAGATCATGGCTGTAAAGAAAGCGATGATCGATCTGTCTTGGTCATGTAGGTCATGCTGCCGTCTCGAGGACAATTCGATTTCTGTGGCGCCAATCGGTGAGATGCATAAAGCGAAACCGAAACATCAAGAAGTACAAAAATGCCAGCGGCAGAGTGGCTTTCTTCGTATTTTTTTATATAATATCTGTGTGTGTCTGAAAGTTTGAGATCTTCCCATCGCTATTTGTCATTAAGCTGACACACTAATGATATCAGTTTCTTTACGTTGCGCACGAACTAAATTAAAAAGGTGCATAGAATGCGAGGTTTTAATTTCACGCAATGTCTTCGATGAAGCAATTACTAACTCCAACATAGCCAAAGCCATTCAGCTATAAAGGACAGATATAAGAAAACTATTGCTACAAAACAAATTGCAGCTGCGTTCAGATGGAAGAAAAAAGAATAGTTATTCTCTCCATTTACATCTATGCCACATCAAAAATTGCGACACTTAAGTTCCGCCTTTAAGGGTAGGACGAGAAAGCTTTAATGGCTCCAATTGACCGACTCTATTTACGAATTCTCGTTACTGTCCATCCGCTTTGCTATTCACCTAGTTAACAATACTTTAATATATGCTTCCGTTAACTCGAAAATACACATCAAAATACTGCTGTATGCTATCATATTAAATGAAAGACCGCCAAGCTTAGGTATGAAGCCCCACTTTAAAGAAGCCGTGCAAATTTTCCTGCGGGGTCCAGGAGAAGCGGACGTGTCTCACTTGGGATCCAGGGGTCCTGGAAAGTTTGATGTTGATCTCACCCTTCCATCTCAAGGGCGAACTCCGAGATGGCAGCACCAGCCTGCTCGGCATTTCCATGTGCTCTCTTGATGTCAGTGCACGAACATATCTCCTGCCAACTTTCACCTGCAAAGATGAGCGCCTGTCATTTTTCCCTCACAAAGCCAGCGTCGATAAGGTATACGCCGGCAACGACGACGCCAGCTTTTTCAGAGAAGGGGGCATTTAATGCTGTCGCATTAACATTCCATGCAGTCAGAAAGTGGCAGGTAACGCACCAACACTACTTTTTTTTAACTGGAAAGGAGGAAGAAGAGGAGGAAGAACTTTATTTAAATTAAATAATGGTAACACTCCCCGGAGGACCCCTTAGTCCATGAGCTCTCTGGTTGTTCTTTCTAGCTGAGCCCGCTCGACCAGCTGTAACTGTTCTGCGGGTTGCGAGGCTAGAAGGGCAGCGTGGCTAGAAGGGCAGCCTCCCAGGAGGAGGGGGTGGAGGTTTTGATAGGAGGAACGATGATGGGATGTGGGCATTCCCATAAGTAATGGTAGAGGGTGGGTGGGGTGGCGTTGCATGTGGAGCAGTGTGGTGGGAAGTCCGTGGAGTGAAAGATGTAGGCAAATTGAGGAGATGAGAACGAATTTGTCTGGAGTTGTCGCTAGTAAGTGCTGTCAATGTGAGAAAGCGTGTGATATGGTGGCGGGTACGTGCCACGGCAACGACAATAGTAGTGAACAATTGTAGTGTAGTCAAGAGGTTCGATGGGGGTGTATAATGAAGGTTTTGGGGAGGCGATAAACCGGCTCCCGAAAGCTCAGTTCTCAGGCAAACGCATGAGTACGCTCATTTCCGAGGATGTCCTCGTGCCCAGGTACCCAAGTGATGGTGATGGGATCGAGAGCGGTAGGTAGAGCAGATAATAATCTAGCGGATGAGTGTGGGAGGAAAGGACGTGCAGGTATATGTAACATTGTGGCCGTTATTCCCGACGAGTTTTAATTCGGTGATATTGGAACCGTGGTCATTAAACCAAATGCGCCGGTGGACATTTCTCGAGGCCATAAGTCACGACACCGTTCCGGAGGTTACAACTGTGCGTTTTTTATATATTCATTGTGTAGGCGCCGACACGGCTGCCCTTTAGAGGAAACATATAACCAACAATTTGGCAACCTCTTGCAATGTCTGCTTGCGTGTAGACAGGCATAAACGGGTCCGTAACTACCATAATGAAAAATTGGCAGGAAACGCGATGTATCAGCAGATTTGATTGGTGTCACTACGCAAACAAACACAATGTAGTAAGGTATTCTTTTCTATTATTTGTCACCAAATGGTTTGATCCAGGGCATGCTACAGTGTCCAACAGATAAAACTCAGAGCGACATAAATGAAGAAACAAATAGAAAGAATAAATTATACTCATCTGTAACAAGCGCTTGTGTCCCCCCCCCCCCCCCCCTCTCATCCATACCGCTTCACTAACAGCGCCCGTTACTTGACCAATATACGGGCTGCAGCCGTTGTGCTAAAATATACGTCGTGTGTAACTTTAGGCTGGAAACGAGATCAGACAAGTTTTTAAGTAAATCAATTGCAATTGCAGACAATGTATTTAAAACGCTATTTTTGTCATCGCTATACATTCCTTTCACATTGCTGTTTTAGCTTTTGCTGCCGGCCAGCATGAAGAAAATATTACTGAATTAAATTGATCGCTAACCCGGCTTTGTTTAAAAACATTACATTCAGTACATAGAAGAAGTTATAAGCGTACTAAGATTCACGTAGCATATTTTGCAACCAAAATCAACAGGATCGAAGCATAAATAAACATTTTCATAATTATTTTAATATTTTTGTCTTCTTGTGTTCATGATTTTCTTGTGAAGTGTGTTTTAAGTGATCGCAATCTTTAAGCACTTCCCAGATTAGACCGGCGCTTGGAAGCGAAGACCATATCGGCGCACCCTTATTTTTGCTCCCTTACTTTACACCGTAAATTTTAAATATTGTTCACAGTGAATCTACCTTTCATCAAATGAAAATTATGCGCATATCAAGAAGACTATCATCAGTGGCTGTTTTTGAAAGACAACGATCATTAGATATCGATAATGAGCGATGAAAATATATATTCGGGAGAAAGAAATCTAAATGTAATGAATCAAAATATTTTGGCTAGTTCGAGTACGCTTTTGAAATGTTTTCTCATTAAATAGGCTGCGAGGGGGCTCCATGGATCTAAATATAAGCATGGAACTAGATTATCTTAGTGACGTTCTTCCATAACTAGCGTTATATTCACCAATTAACAAACCTATTGGACACTTGCTCAGCTCAAATTGGATGTGGCTCCTGCAAACATAAAAGTAAACAAATATCTAGCATAGAACAGAGCAAACAAATAGAGGACGTGACACACAACATTGCGGAGAGGACCGACAAGGGCAAATCGAATGAACCGCGACAGCCACTGCAAGCTGTTAAGCCGCCGGCTTGTCTTGAATACGTCAACACACTGCGCGGGAGCAATTACGTTTCGACCAAGAAACAAAGTCCTCTGTCAACAAAGAAAGCTGGACAAGAGACTGTACGACGTGGCCGTAATTTGTTTCCAGCTGCTTCTATTCTCCCTGTTGATTATGTTACCCGTCTGCTGGAGAAGAAAGCCCAAAAAATAAAAAATGGGCCCGAAAATAAGACCTAGAAGAATGGACGCTGGAGAGGCTGCCTCTCCTCTAGGCGCATCTGTTTTAAGGATATATACCGCGAAGAATGACATAGTGTTCTTGGCACAAGAAATGACTGTAAGTGTCTACAGAGGCAAAATACTTTCTATAGAACCCGAAAATAAACAAATGTCTTATTGTCCAACAATTTCTTTTCTCCATAATTCCCCGCACCATGAAGCTTCAGCACCGCTCAGCGATATGAGCGTCACCACCATATGTTCGTGAGTTCCAATTTGTTTAAGATCATAGCCCAGATTATTACGTCATCACAATTCGCATTAAGCGCGCTCTAACGTCGTCGTCTTGTTATTCAAGCCTTCGTAGATATCAGTGTAGTCAATGGGGCAGCACCATAAGATAACAAGCAAGACAATGCAGTGGAGGAAAAACCAAACGAAGCACAATGAAAGGCGCAATAAATCGTTACTTACTGCGCTGACTGTCGCACAAGTAACCGGAATAAGCGCGTAGTGTGCTATATGGCTATGGTAGTCAAATGACACCTGGTGGCGCCAGCATCTTCATGTGGAAACCTTTGCTCATACTTCCCTTATACATACAGCAGCTGCTATACGTTTCAGGAGGCTCCACGTGAGCGCGTAATTCTGGAAAAAGAAGAAAACTTTATGCGGCATTATGTCTCCGGACGCTTGTATGTCTGAGAAGCCGGGAAGTTTTAAAAAATCTTCTAAATAACGGCCTCACCTTTAGTTTTATTTCACGTTTTCTATGCTTGTATTACGTCACAAGGGTAGGAAGTCATTTTGCTCACTCTCGAATAGCCTAGCAGTCTAAGCATTACACTTGAAGTAGCACTTTACGGAGTACGCTATTGTGCCATCCGTTGTTAAGGCGGGAGAATTATTTAAATAATGGAGCCACGAGAGGGCTCACTGCCCAGGATCGTCTTGTGCGGATAGCATTACAGATGTCATTTAGCTAGCGGTGAAGTGTCGATATCAAGTATTCATTACATCCCACGTCCAGGCAATTCCTAATTTACATCGAGCTCCAGCTGGGGCTTGCCTAAAAGCGCCCTTCCGCGAATTGGTGTTCTTGTTTGCCGCGGAAAACGTATTTCGTAATCGAAAAGTGTTTCTTTTCCTTGCCTCTTTTTGTTCAGTTTGTTACCCCAAGGGTCCAAGAACGGGAAGCACTAACAGTCTGCACGAAAGTGTTCTCAAATATGTTTCCACCATCGAATGATATCATGCAGTCCGCTGCTGGACCTATAACTATACATGCTAAAAGGGCAATGAGAAGAATTTGAATTCTACTTTTGTATGTAGTTTACACATTGTAAAGGCAAAGAAGCTTATTTCATACGCAGAAAATTGCAACAGCGGCCGATCTCGCAAGTAAGCTCTGGTGTGTCGTCACTACTTGGTCGCCATTCACCAAGCAGGCTGGGCTTTATCACCATAGAGTTGAAATTGTTGCCACATGCTCCTCGTCAATGTACAAGTCTGGAGTGTAAATAAGTAGCGGGAATAACATTGAAACGTAATTTCGTCGGCGGTAAACATATTTGCAGCCGTACGTATGCTAAAATAGCTAGAAATGTTGAAATAATTACTTTTAAATAAAAGCAAAAATTGTATTTAGATGCTATCAGCGCACCTCAGAGCTATGACTCCCCCTGCATCAAATACTTTAATATGGCAGAAGAAATCCCTGTCAAGTGAAGAGTTCAAGGGCACCAACTACTCGCAATCAATAAATGTTCCTGTAACAACAATATCATGGAAGTCTTCGCTTTGCTCTGCGTTTAATTTGATAGCCTGTTTTCTGCTTTAAGTCATGATGTATTGGCGTTTTGGAGGCATTGCGTCAAATAATGGTATGCTAACGCCATCGCTGTAAAGCAGTCGTAGCGACTAATGATGTGGGACTTTATTGGCACTGCTTAAGTTAATCATACAATAATAAAAAAAGAAAACAAGATAATAACAAAGAATCCTAATTCTAACTGGCCCCATTCGTTTCACATCCGCCGCGTTAAATAAAACAGGAAAATACTATTTTTGCTACCTGTGATTTCTGCAGATGTGCTTCGCATTCCTTTTTTTTTTTTTTTCATTATGCCCTGGCCTTAATATCCAAATAACCATGCTTCTTATTCGCCGTACTTGGTCGTCAGTGCGCACCTCCAGAACAGCGGTTAAGTTCCAGTCCGGCATGGAGATATGGAAGGCACCCTCACCTCCAGAAGCCAATGATAGTGAGCTGGCAGGAGAAATAAAAACAAATGATACGTGATTAGAAAAACAACGATTTCTGTCAACCTATGACTGGCGTTCAAGAAACCAAGAACACGTAATGCGCATGCGTTAAACCAAAAGCGCCCGTCAGGCTAGAAGCGCTTGATGTCGCGAAACATTTCTGCTACCAAGCCGTATGCTCCACGCACAAAATATACGTTGTAGCTCCCACAGGCGCCTTGTAAGCCTTTGCTTAGTGGCCAGCGCGTGCAAGAGGCTTATTGCATCCGACCTGCAGGTTAGGCCAAGAGAGTCCATGTAGCAACTCATAAAGCAGTAGCAGCACTGTCACGGAGAGCTATAAGTGGACCGCAGACAGAACAATTGCACTCGAGACATAAAGAGCACTGCTCAAGGTGAGCAGTGCGAACACTTTTCCTTTTGTCTTTTATCTGTCGTGCTGTAAGGGGTGACCCAGTTTTGCAAAACAGCGCTTACCTCCAGCATCTGCAACAGCTACGTTGCCTCGTACGTCATGAATTGCGTAATCCAGGATAATGTGACACCATTCCTCGTGACATCTTCAGTCTGCTTGTTCGTTCTTTTTCTGCACTGTTGTTGCTGACGGTTGATTTCCGCGGTGAAGAATTTCGTATACTTTGTCAGGAAAAACGTTTGACCGTTCGTATGAATGCGGAGCTTGGTCTCTATAAATAAAGCTCTACCCGTTGACACGTACGATCAGGACGGGTGCCAGCACGCAAAGAAAATGTTGTTTGGTCGAGAAGTGGTCAAGCGTTGGCTTAATATCGAACCCTAAAATCATACGATTAAGCTAAACGGTAGTCAAAAACTACTCCAACTGCCGAAATCTTGCTCATTTGCAGAAATGTTGCTGGCTTGGTGCCAAACGGTTAAAAATAAAAATGCAGCCTGTACGCAACCCGGAAGTTTTATTGAGCGGTAGCCTGAAACTGCAGCCAGAAGGGTACAAGGGCAGCATAGGTAGTGCATCGCGGTTTTTGTTTTAGCAAAGAAAAACTTGGCGACCATTACGGTAATTCCTAATGCGAAATTTAAGCGCAGCACATCAGCAGTTTCAGCTTTTTGGTAGACTGAGGTTAAGAATTCGGGCAAGACATGTATGTACAATTATAGACAGCCAGTTACGAGGGACAATGGCGACGGCAATGACGATGATGACGCGAAGCCGAAGAACGAGCGCCAAAGAGCTTAACGCTGTAACGATGCCATTCGAGACATTTCCTGAAAACAGAAGGTTCTTTTTTTTTTCACCGTGAACTAGCTGTATATACACAAACTACATCAAAATATGATGCTTTTCTCTGTGAGTGTGTAAATTCTTGGTTACTGCACATGTTACCCTGCAGTTTGGTGTGGGCGCTTGCATTATTCATAAAATTTTATCTTTGCAGTTTTTACCATGTATGGTCACGTCTACCACTTGAGCTCTGAAGCGTGCCTTTTATAATTGGTTCGCAGAAATGGAAAGACGCAGTATCTGTCACATTTGTTTCTATGGGCACCTGAATCGCGCCGTGAGGGAAGGAAGGAAGTTGGGAATGATAGTCCACTTGAGCTTTGAAGCGTGCCTTTTATAATTGGTTCACAGGAATGGAAAGGCGCAGTATCTGTCACACGTAATTGTTTCTGTGGATACCTAAGTCGCGCCGTAAGAGAAAAAGGGAAGGTGGGAGTGAAAGAGAGCTTGTTACGAGGGAGAACGCCAACGGCGACGACGACGACGACGACGCGAAACCCAGGAACAGGCGCCAAAGAGCTGCGCTCTAAAACAATTATTCTGCGGCCACGTCTCAAAGAACAAACAGGTTAACACAGTTCCGCGGTTCTCCGATCTTTCCCGCCATTAGCTCATGTCATGTGCTGTAATATTCAGCGCTTCTTGCGCAAGGTTTAAATGTTTACCCGTTCTAGAGATGCGCGCATAATTTCTGTGGTGCAGAATGCTAGACCGGTGGATTTTAGGGCATAACTAAGTCTTCAAACATGATGAGTACTCCGGCATGAAGACCATAATCTCACCCCTTTTCTGTATTCCTTCACTGCTGCATCTGCAATATGTTCAGGTTTTCCCGTTATGGATGAACAATGCCGACGAACATAAAAGGCTCGCGCTATAATTAAAATTATTAACATAAGTTTGAAAAACTCTGCACCAAAACCTATTTCAAGTTTCTGTACAAGTTCTAATTATAGCGTGACTTTCTCGATTATACGAGTTTATTTTTGCTGTTTATTAAGCAAAGCAGTGATTAAATGCATAGATACGTAGTGTAACATGAGCTACCTAAATATTTAAATACAAACAATATAATGTAGGAGAAGTTACAATAAACCGCTCACAGATGCCACGATAAGTAGTATCAATAGCATGAAAATCACAAATTACGAAGAAAAAGCTTTAATTTGACCTTGAACAATTAACGGGTGTTTGATGCCTACGTTCTAAGAATTCCAAAATGATATAGATGAAAAATGAAGAAATTGTTTCCCGTAGTTAGTTCTGTATATGCACCATGTTGGGAAAAATTACGTATATGTGGATAAAGACCTTTTCAGAGTGGAGTCTCCACTCACCGGGAAAGGTTTTTGCGACTAAACCTTTCGCAGTTTGAGCACCAAATAAAAACAAGGAAAATGCGCTGAATATTCTGCACATTACACGAACATGAGTAATACTCGCAGAATATACCACATTTTGGCTAGAAAACTGCTGCAAACTGTCGTACGGGCGAACACTGAAAGACCGCTCACTATAACAAGGTTTAAGTAACGTTAAGCTTATATTCACACTTCTCATTGGTAAAGAAAATATTCGGTTCTGCCCGGAGAGGCCAATATTGCGACAGGCATTAAAAGCTCACCTTGGAGAACTGCATTCAATAATTGTTTTGGATAAACATTTATTCTCATCTTCGTCCCAGTGACGTTGAGGTTTGTTCAATTGCAAGCAGGAGATTTATTGGACACGTAATTGGATTTAAAGAACATCCAACCAGTCAACTCATGCTCACGACATCGTCATCGAAAGGAACTGGCTTCCACCGTGTTCAGAGTGAATGGAGCTGTAATTTAGCCTCTGGCGTCATCTCAAGAACAGTCGTGTACACAGGCATATTACTTCCGACATTAAACAACGTTGTTTTCTGCGGTTTCCAGCTCGTAAATGTTTCCTTTAAGGCGATAATAGTCCACCCTTTATCGCATTGATGCTCCGTACCGATGGAGCTCAACATCAAGGGCTCCAAAGTGCCCCTTTGAAATGAATTTACCATGTTCTACAGCTATACGTAACACTATTCGTTCAAAATAAGGCACTTCCGCCAGGAACAGAACGCCCTCTCTATCGCTAGAGCAGCGTTGAATTTTGTTACCAGCTGCTCCCTCTCTTTTTTCGCTACACCTTGTCTTGAAAACTAGCCTGAAGGTGTGAATTGTGTTTATTTTTAGATCCTGGTCAAGACAGCCGCATCTCAAGACAAAATAGCCGATGTTTTGTTCCAGAGCTTCCCGTCCCCCACTCTCAACTTTATAAAAGTAAAAACATGGGAACCAATGCCTACACGTCAGCGCAAACGCCAACTTCCGCCCAAGTTGCCTTCGTAACATACTCTGCTCTGCACTCCGATATTTCTACAACACAGCTGCAGACAGGCCAGACTCATTTTTCGCCCAATGCCTAGGGCCTGATGGCGGAACCGACCGCTTTCCAGGAAGGAGATGAAAGTGCCTCGGAGCGTAAAAGCGCTGACGCGCATAACTCGTAACTTGCCCGTTTGCCACCTCTTTACATACGCTTCTTATTCGCACCGTAAAGGAAAGCGGCAGGAGCATTCCTTTGCTGCCGCCTCGCTTTCCATTCTGAAAACAAAAAAAGAAGTTTTCCTTCACTTTTGGAGGCAAACAGCGCTCCCGAAGAGATGTGTTTTTTCCCCTTCGCAACTGGGACAGTTTCATACCTACCGCAGGCGATCCTTTCATCTCTTTCTACCCAGAAATTGCAGTCCGACAAGCGTTGTCTCTATACTACGCTCCCGAAACACCGTAATTTTCGAATCTATTCGACTCAAACTTCGGCGTGTATAGCAAAACTCTTTTATATTTTGCTCTTACTCAGTGTTCCTTCGGCATTTATATTCTGATGCTTTCGTTAGCCCAAAAAGGACTACTTAGCTATTTAGGCTAAGACACTGGCTGCTTTTCAAGTAAACATTTTTGGCGGAAAAAAAGGCAAAGTTGGTTTCGAGGTAAATTTGCGTAGCGTACATTTTACCGGTTAACCGCCCTGCCTTTCCTCCTCCTCATCTTCTTCCTACTCCTTAAAGACCTTGCAGGCACAGTAAACACATGCCTTTAGATTTCCCCCGTATCTCCTTATGTGACTTTCAAGTAAACATTTTTGGCGAAAAAAAAGGCAAAGTTGGTTTCGAGGTAAATTTGCGTAGCGTACATTTTACCGGTTAACCTCCCTGCCTTTCCTCCTCCTCATCTTCTTCCTACTCCTTAAAGACCTTGCAGGCACAGTAAACACATGCCTTTAGATTTTCCCCGTATCTCCTTATGTGACTTTCAAGTAAACATTTTTGGCGGAAAAAAAGGCAAAGTTGGTTTCGAGGTAAATTTGCGTAGCGTACATTTTACCGGTTAACCTCCCTGCCTTTCCTCCTCCTCATCTTCTTCCTACTCCTTAAAGACCTTGCAGGCACAGTAAACACATGCCTTTAGATTTTCCCCGTATCTCCTTATGTGACTTTCAAGTAAACATTTTTGGCGAAAAAAAAGGCAAAGTTGGTTTCGAGGTAAATTTGCGTAGCGTACATTTTACCGGTTAACCTCCCTGCCTTTCCTCCTCCTCATCTTCTTCCTACTCCTTAAAGACCTTGCAGGCACAGTAAACACATGCCTTTAGATTTTCCCCGTATCTCCTTATGTGACTTTCAAGTAAACATTTTTGGCGAAAAAAAAGGCAAAGTTGGTTTCGAGGTAAATTTGCGTAGCGTACATTTTACCGGTTAACCTCCCTGCCTTTCCTCCTCCTCATCTTCTTCCTACTCCTTAAAGACCTTGCAGGCACAGTAAACACATGCCTTTAGATTTTCCCCGTATCTCCTTATGTGACTTTCAAGTAAACATTTTTGGCGGAAAAAAAGGCAAAGTTGGTTTCGAGGTAAATTTGCGTAGCGTACATTTTACCGGTTAACCTCCCTGCCTTTCCTCCTCCTCATCTTCTTCCTACTCCTTAAAGACCTTGCAGGCACAGTAAACACATGCCTTTAGATTTTCCCCGTATCTCCTTATGTGACTTTCAAGTAAACATTTTTGGCGGAAAAAAAGGCAAAGTTGGTTTCGAGGTAAATTTGCGTAGCGTACATTTTACCGGTTAACCTCCCTGCCTTTCCTCCTCCTCATCTTCTTCCTACTCCTTAAAGACCTTGCAGGCACAGTAAACACATGCCTTTAGATTTTCCCCGTATCTCCTTATGTGACTTATGATATCAGCCATACTCGCCTTCTTTTCAGGCATTGCTGCTGAATGCTTCCTGCGAACATAACAAAGCAGATAATAAAGTATGCCTGTCTTTCCGTTACTGCCAGTTCCAGTTCCAGATGTGGGGGAGTAAGGTCTGGCTATCTTTCTAGCTCTCCTTCGGTGTCACGGTGTCATGGTTGAGGTGTGCCGGGCTTTCAAAATATGTTTTAATGCGATGACATTAAAGTTAATTTGAACATAAATCCAGAGACGCGGTGAAATTCTATTACCGATTTTGAGGTTAAAAGCTTCGCTAGATGACGTGAAATGGCTGCGCTCTGATTGGTCGGACACCTTTCTGCTGTGTCAGTTGGCTGGTGGCGGGGCCAAGCGATGGTTACTCAGGAGACTGGGTGGCGTCATGGTATTACGCTGCTTGACTAAGTTTGCAGGTGCGCTGGCAGGCAGTTGACAGATGGGTTCACATAACCAAAACTAGCTGTGGCAGCTTCAATAAGCCACAAATCATGAGTGAGCAATTTTTATAAACATAATAAAAAGTGACAGTGAGTACGTTAGGGTCTGAGAAGAGAACCCTGTAGTAGCAACGTTGTTTTCTAGCGATGTCGCATTGCACTCTTGTAGTGAATTAAATGCCTTTTTTTATTTTAGAGAGATGGCTGAACCAGATGCAAAACGTAGTCTCCCTGCCGGTTTGATCGTTGCCGTGATCACCTTGATAACCCAGCATAGCAGCAGAATTAATTTCTATCGCCCGATATCGCTCGATACGTGTAAGTTTCTGTCGTTCTCAGCGTCCTATGAACACACCAGCTGTACTTAATCTCGCTTGTCTTGGCTAGTCTTTGCCGCTACCCGGCAACACAGTTTTATATATCTCAATCTTTGTATGTAACTGTGGATAAGCGGCTTACATTGCGTAGTAAAATGCATCACGTAATAAAACGCGAAGAAGTTAACATTGGCCATTTTAGCATCGTGCCTATATGGGGGCTCGTCTAAAATGCGAACACTAAGCAACGTGGCCGGATATGTCAATTTGCAAGCACAGCGCTTTCTGTTCAAACGCGAGAAGAGTCGTTAAATGGCGCAGATAGGGAGCCTCATTTACGCTATCATCTGCACGAACTAACCAAATTTAAGAAGTTTTTCTTACTCTTGATACAAATGACAAAGTCTGCACACGACGCGTGGCACCATGCATAGGAGAGCGTTCTTTCCAGCTCAGCCACGCTTCTCTCTAATGCTCTTCTTTTTGTATTTCGCAGCCGCGGCGGTAGCCGTCATTCAGCGGTATTTCGTCACAGTTCTCCTCGGCAACTCCCCCGTTGCGAGTGAAATCAGTTGTTTTAGAGCGCAGCTCTTATACACCAGTTCGGCGGCTGAGCGTCGTCGTTGTCGGTGCCTTTGGCGTAGTAACCGATTAAAAAATAGCCGCAAGCCACGATAGTGTCATGAGCTAAAGCGAATTTCTCAGAAGGGAAAGAAGAGCCACGAGCTCTGCGTTGATCGGCCATGGCTCTTATTTACTTTTGTCTGAGAAAGTTTCTTTGACTTGTTATAAAAAGAGATTGCTTTTCAACTGCGCATTATTATATAGAAATATCCCCTAACATGTTTACAGCAAGATATTGCGAAAACGCTTACGTATATGCGATCAAATTTCGTTTTATGGAAGATTGTCCCCATGCTTACATTTTTTTCTCTAACTTTTTTAGCCACCCTAAGTCAGCATTTTTCTTGTGACAGTGCAGTCTTGTTTGCAAACTTTTTTATTGAGCACTTTCTTGAGTTTCTAGTGCTTCGTAGGGCTAAGAAAGAAACTGCTTCCCTGTATGTCTACCTCTCTAGTGGCCATGAAAGACATTTGCCTTTTATATTTTGCACCTCAAAACTATGGTTGCTTCATTATAAGGCTTTAATAGTTTTTGCCTCTTTTTTTCTTGTTGAGGATGATCGGTGGCATGTTTTAGACGTTGCTTATTTGGTTCAAACATTGTAAAGCTTAAAACAAAGAAATAATTTTAAGCACTCACGCTCTTATAGGGCCTTTAACAGAGCTTAACCAAAGAACTGTTTTCTTTTCCCCCCGAATAATTATTAAATACCCACTGGCCATTATCATCGTCACCAACTTGCCTAAACCCAGTCCATGCCAAATATTTCTTTAATATATTTAAGTTCTTTATTACATACGGTGCTACTTCTCCTATGTACTTCCCATGGCAGGTTCTCTTCGTGGCCGCGTACGCTTTTGCGTAGTTTTGCATTTACTGCCGCCATTCTCAGAGCTGCTTGAGCAGAGCAATCGAGCCTGATAAAACGAGAGCTGGGAAGTGTCCTCCGGAAACGATCGCTTTGCGAGGTATACGCGGCAGCAGAAGACTGTTCGCCCATGCTGACAACTTGATATGCCTGTAACCATTTCATGCTTACATCTATACCTACTGTAAGGAGAGAGGTCATAATATTCGAAATATTCATTTCAGTTTAGATTACTTCAATGTCTTTCGTAAAAGCGAACTCTTAAACTGACTGACCAGCACACGGGAAACGGTAAGGGGTATTATATATTTGATATTCTGTATTACACCAAAGACTTCTTAAGGAAGTATTAAACGCGCCTCCATTTTTCAAGAGAAACGTGAAGTTTCTTTAGTAAGACAGTGTAGCGTTGGATGCAAATCTCGCATTCATCCTTGACCTTGGGTCTTTATGTGGGGTACGCCTTATCGATTTCTGTGGCCCACTCACTGAGCACATCTGCGCTCCTCTTGAAGAACATGAATATGCATTTCACATACATGATTGAGCGTCCGTGTGTGCTTGCGTGCGTGCGCGCACGCCCGCGTGTGTGTGTGTGTGTGTGTGTGTGTGTGTGTGTGTGTGTGTGTGTGTGTGTGTGTGTGTGTGTGTGTGTGTGTGTGTGTGTGTGTGTGTGTGTGTGTGTGTGTGTGTGTGTGTGTGTGTGTGTGTGTGTGTGTGTGGCGAAAGTTAATTAATGAGTGACTGCTCCCTCTCCAGCCAAGTTTCATTCGACCCACCGCAGTTGTGCAGTGGTTAAAGCGCTGGAATCTTGTGCCCAAGGATGTGGCATTGAAACGCGAAAAGCAAGGCGCCTATGGGCTGTCCTGTGTCAGAGAACGCTGAAGAATCTCCAGATGTTTGAAGTTTCCGGAGTCCTCCACTTCGGCGTCCCCTATCACTTGCGTGGCTTAAAAACGTTAAACCCTATAAACCAAGCTAAACCAAATCATTTTTCATTGGGGCATCCTCTTTCAAAACCCTTATGGCAATGTATCCATAGTCGTAACTGACCAAAACAAAAGTAAAAAGAAGTAAAAAAAGAGTATAATGCGTAGATACGGTAAAAAAATACAAATAAACTGCTCCTCGTTTCTCACTCTGTTACGAGACGACACCTTTCGGCACTGAGCTCCTTCCACTGCCCTCAGATAGTCTCCCCCGCTTTTGTCGTTGCAATCTATCGTACAGATGAACGAAAAAGCAGCCGTGCGGAACATTACAAAACATACTTCGAGATAAGAAATGAACAAGTGCGCAAAACAAAAAAACAAATAAGGGTTGTTTTGCGGTGCAGTTTATGGAACGACAGGAGGCAGTATAGATATATGTCTTCTCTTTTTACCACCGCACTTTCTTCTAGAGCACTCCGCCGACTACCTTAAGTGGTCTTACGCCAACTGAAGGGAAAAGCAGAAATAAAACGTCTCGTTCGACTGGGAAGAATCGTTTCTTCAAATGCAGTTTGGCTTTTGGCGCCACACTCAGACTGAAAGCCCTCTGTGTTTAGCTGAGGTCCTGTCCTCAGAAATAATTCGAGCAGTGCACCAGTAAAAAGGAATTCCATTTTAGTTTTCTTAATAAATCGGGAAAAAGTGTTTTATTGGAAAATAATATAGTCGTCACAAAATTCTTCCATAAGAAGAATAGATTCCACTTTTGCGGTAAAATAAGAAGACAAGTGAAGGGAGTACTCACCGATAGGAACAAACGACCAAGATCAAGAGGGCTCTGCCCAAAATATTAATGGAACTAAATGGCCAATACAGCTACGTTTTGTAGGCTGCTTGTAGTTGGTGAGACGTTGAGTACATCTTATATATTTGCGCGATATCAACCGCTAATCTATTGAAAACCTACAAAGAGCTGGAATATGACACAATCAATAGCGTGTACTTTTACCTGCGGTGTAAATGTTTATAACAGCACATGCTCATCAATACAATATATTAGACGAAGAGGTGATCTCGGAAAGGCACACACTGCAAAAACTAATGAATGTATTAGCTACAAAACCTTTCGCAGACTCTTTCGTATTGAAGCCTTGCAATTCTGGGCCCAGCAAGTGCTTGACGGAGATCCTCACGCGCATCACGTGATGGCTTAGCGCTATGTTAAGCAGCTTCCACATCCTCTTTAAAAGAATTATATTCTCATGATTGAGACAAACCTGCCGAATTATGAATCAACTGATTTCAGTAGAGGTTGCGTGTTGTCTATATTGTCTCCAGGAAAAAAATGTCCTTGAAACGAATGTTCCAGGAAATGAGCCTTGAATGCTTAAGGATGCGCGTATCTGAGATGGATATGTGGGAGACTGTAGTATCACGAGCGTTATACGCGGGCTGATACATTACATGTAATTCTTAGCCCGCGAGAATTATTCCGCTCGCATCCACCTCTGTCCCTCATTCTACCTAGCCCATGCTTCACCTTGCAGTTCTGCCAATATAAGCGTGATATGTTTCCTAATTTTGGCACGGTAAACCGACCGCCTTTAGTGAATAGAGAAAAAACGCCGAAATTAAGGTGCCATCTTTGAGTAACTTATTTCTTAATTTTCTTAACAAATAGAGCATTACAAATGAATGTAAAAATAATGAGGCTTGAAGGCAAGAAATATGAAATAGCGTGATGTCTTATTTAAATACATCAATAAATCAAAGTAGATTATTTATCTTTCTTTCGGGGGGAAGGAGGAGGGGGCGTCGTTTACTTCTCCTCGTGGTGTTAGCTAAAGACGAACCTGCATTATTACGCATGATTTCCCTGTTTTCATGTAGCTCGCACACAGCTTTGTGTATGTGCATTAGTGACACAATTATTTTAGTTTCACCTTCTTGTCTCCACCATAGACGCATCAACACCGCCATCCTCCCCCTCCCTCTTCCCCCGTGGTTGAAGCATCATTTTGTTAATGCTCATGTCGCGAATTCATTTCCGGTTACTGCCATAGTTGTGGAAATAAGTGCTGAGTGGGCGTTCTCCATCTTTTTATCCCTACGTTATTGCCTATTGTAAACTTTCTACGCCTTGCATGAGATTCAATGCTGCGTTGATAGTTGCTGATTCCATTATCTTGATAAAAATGAGAAAGACTCATTCAAACCACACTTTTTGCGACTTTTCAATTTCTTAAAAAAAAACAAAAAAAAAAAACGGAAATTTCACTTGGTACAGACAGTAAGTTAGAAGCAAGCGAGAGGGTTGCACGAGCGGTCTTCGCTCCTTTCCGTGCGCCCTGGCAGTCGCGCTTACCTTAGTTACCAAATTGCCAACTCACTCACGAATCTGCAGCTTAGAAATTTGTAATGCTCACTTTTAAAACCTGAAAGTTATTTTAAGATAAAAATAAGGGCTAAATACTAAAATGGAAGGAAATGCAGGCATCACACAAATACCTGATCGCATAAGTTTCGAAGCATCATGCTTGTTTTCTAGTTTCCACGAGGCATCAGAAAGGAGAGGAAGTGGTCTCTCTTTCACGATAATTTGAATGATAACTTTGAGTGTTTACTTTTTTTTTTATTTGGCACTCACTTTCATATGTTTTCCTGTTTTCAGATAGATATTCAGTTTATTGGGAGCACGTAGAGAGCACCAAGACCGAGCGATACACTGGGATCGCAGCCAGGTGAAATAGCCTAACAGAAATGAGTTGGTATACACAACCTGAGTAAACAAATGTCTCTCTAGGCGGCTTTTTTGCTCTCACATGACCTGCCTGATTTGAAGAAATAAACAGCGCAGGAGTATTTTAGCATTTTCCCAAACCTTGAATCTTAACTGTTTTGATTACGCCTGAAGATAAGTTTTATTTACACGTAAAACCTAAAACTAAAACTTTTATTCAAACTTAAAAGCCCTTTTATGCAAAAGAGGGAAAGCAGAAATTTATATGCAGGGCCAGAAGAGATAACAACGGTTTATTTGTGTGACAGAGACGCAATGGAATAAACAGCCCTGACCGGCTCTTGCTCTCAAAGCGTGAGCCTTGACTAAACAAACATGCCATTCAACGGTGAGAGTCCTGCTGAAGGAAGGAGCAACACTATAGTCTTGACTGAGCGGTGGAAGCGACGGCCCGTCGTCCAAAGGCTTATGTTTGTGCCCTTCTGGAGGCTAGAGAGAATTGAGTCTTCGAAAGATCTTGGAACATGTACCGGCAACGAAAGGAAAGCAGCAGAAAAAAATTATCTTGAAGGCAGCTATACACAAAAAAAAAAAATATTAACAATTATACAGCAGTCCAGGATTATGTCGACGGTGATCCCCTTCTGAAAACTCGCGCCCAAGGAGCTTTGGCCGCTATTTCTAGCATGCTACAGTCACTTAAAAAGAATAAATAGACTAGGAACAAAAGAGATCAAAAGGAAAAGTTGAACGAAGTAAGGGCGTGGTTCATTTCATAGTAAGATGGTTCCACGCATAAAGTGCGGCGTGCGTCAGCAACAGCGTCGGAAGACACCAGGTGCCAGAGGGCAGTTGCAGACATGTTAAAGCAGTCGGCTACTTGCGATCTCACCTAACGCTTAGAATACGTATCAGTGATATGATTCGAGGTATTCTTGTCCTTTCAACCAATAGGCGTTCAGGAGTGCGAGGTGAACTAGTGGCCAGAGATATACAAATATACAGATATGCACCTTTACTGGATGTATGGCGGCTCACAGCGCCTGAATATTATATTAACAGTTATTCATTTCAACTTTCGCAGGCCCGGAGTGTAAGTATCGTAAATTGACACATTGTTCTCAATTTGCAGTTTCACCTATACTAATTCTTCAAGCCTTTCCAAGCTAGTGTTGTTTTCTTGCCATGTTTTCTTCTGAACACAAAACAAGCAACACTAATGCCAATTACAGTCTATGCGATGGAGACGGGTGTATGGCTTTAATGTATGGAGACTTGTCACTGCATCACAAAGTTATTCAAAGCTCAGTGCTCCGCTGCTGCTCGCTCTCTAAGGGGACGAACCCTGTGCTTAGTGAACATGAAATCATGTTGTGCCACCGAAAAAAACTGCGAAACGCGATCCGCGTAATATGCGGCCAGTTAGTACAACTCACTCCGCCTTAAATTTGCGGCCATAAACGCGGTCGTGAGTTCTATACAGTGTGACTCTCATCATTCTAACGCAGATAAACTTACTTCTGCGTGAGGGTTTGCGACCGAAGCTAGGTTCTTGTGATTATGCCATTGGATACAAGACGTTTATACAAAGAAAATACTACAGCCTAAAATTACTTGACTTCTAAAAACTAATTTGGCTACCAGGGTCGCTACAACTTGCAGTAAGCAATCAGTGCATTAAACCTATTAAGAAAAAGATAATTAGTACAGGTAATATGTTAGTTGTAACGCGTCAAGTGGAAGCCTAACGCAGTACCAGAAGCTTTAGATTTCTACACTAAACTAGAGACATGATCATAGTTAGCAGGAATTCATGATAGTTCACAGGAATTCATGATGAAGATTCAATAAAATTAAACATTGTCGTCGGTGTATGATTCCTTGTTCGTCCTTTGGCCACTGCGTTCGTTTTTCTGCTGGGGAAACACTTTTTTTTCGATAGCATGACGAGCAATGAATTTTGCGGGATGTGTGCAGCCCCAAGTGCAAAGGAAACCCAAGAAACGTGAGCAAGAGAGCTGTGCACGTAGGATTCCAGGTCCGACCAGGCATTGATTTTAAATCATTCCCGGCTGCCTATCAATGACAGCATCTACAGGCACAGTGAGAGCAAGTTACCACGCGATGAAAAATTATTTTCTACTCCCGGGTACCCGGACGTGAGTTATGGTTCGTTTTAATTGCTTTCCCGCAAATGGAACCCAAGGGAAAAAGGGTCCGCCAGGTTTCGAGTGATGCCCGTTTTTTTTTTTTTTGTCTTTGCCTTCCACGAACATCATTAGCAACCTTCAACTAATTAACTGGCTCAGGCGGGACCGCATGCTCAACCTGCTATAGTCCTCAGAGAGTATGCGAAAGCCATGAAGTGAGGACGTATATCATACACTGAAATTTTTCTTTGTGGGCTGCTTTGTTTAATTAATCGCAATACTGCGTGTTGCGAGATATTTGCGGTCATGACATCTGGGTAGTGTGATGAATAAGAATAGTCTGCTATATATCTGTATAATAAGTTGCTATCTTTCTTTTAGAAAGTGAAAGGCAAAATGGTTCACCTACACTTTATTAGCGCAGTCTAATCTAAACATCCGTAATTCCATAGGCAACGTCGTTGATTTTTAATTATCTTCTAGGCTTTGTTTTTTATTTACTATGATAAACAACAGGGAATAATGAAAAACAATGCCCGGCAATCCAAATCGAAGAACAGGTTTGCCTGCTTACATTTTTATTACAGGTACTCTGCGAGTGCCGGCCGCTCTGAACGGCAGAATTCAATATCCCTTCTCAGGACAAAAACTGAGTCTAAGTTCTCCATCGTTGCCGACTCAGAAGTGTCTGCAGGACAGCCAAGAAAGCCTTACTAGTAGGCCCCGCGAGGCTTCTCGGTTACGAATTATAGAGATGCATGCAAGTTTTCATTGCTGCGACAGTCGTTTTTGTTCGCATTTATTGCGACTAAAATCGTGCAAACATTACTAGATTTGAGCTTCCTAGCGCGTGTGATTTGCGCCCTGCCTACCTGATAACGATCTCATAAGCATACCTTCCTTATAGTAGGCATGTCGTTCGAAGTGTTGATAGGCAGAATCTACCCAATCTTCAGAGAGCATGCAGTCTCATTAATGCTAGCCCCCTCACCTGCCAGCGCCACCCCTCTAAAATGCTTAATAGCCTTGTCTCATTTTAGGCAACGCTTCCACAGTCTCTGTCACGTTTGTTCGGCCAGTTTTAAAACTCTCAACCAACTAGCACACACGTATGCAATGTAGAGCACTGTTACGACATTGTGCTGAAAGCCTGACAGCCGTGCCAACTAGACAAACTGAGCCATTCCTTCTCGATGTTCATGGATGCACATAAGAAGCTGTGTGGCCGTGTTCGCATTGTGACAGTCGCATTAAAAGTGACTCGATCAAGAACCAAATGTCATTTGCGTAACCACAATAGAAACTCTCTGATCGTGCCCTCAGAGAAACCACGGACACGAACCCAAAAGTATGTTATGAAGCATATGGGAAAAATATTAAGACGAAAGCCTTTTGTAGGCACATGGGTGTCCGCAGAAAGTGTCCATCCACAAAGAGTGGTTACACCGTTCCTGTAGAAAAATTACGTGATTTATGAGTAAAAGCTTGGTTGTGTCAGGTAGTGGGTGAAAAAGTTTCCTATATGTAAGCGTTTGTTGATGTAGAATAATTAGTTTATTAGGGCCAAAACAAAAGTCAATTCGACGTCAAAATAGCTAGTGACGTTGATATAATGTGCAGGCGTTAAAACACCTACGGGTGTCGAAATTGTGCAAAACAGGTCAAATTTGTACAAAAAAAAAAAACGTGAAAGGATGTTGCAAAGCTTTAATGTCAGGCCTCGTTATTGCGTTAGAAAATCGAAGATAGTCAGCCGAGAATAAAAAAGGAAAAAGAAGTAAAAAAGAAGAAAACTGTAAAAACAATAAAAAAAGAGAGAAAGAACAGCCAAATGAGCAAACAGTACAGTGAGAAAAAAAAAGTAGAAAAGAGAGAGGGGAAGGAGCGAGAAAGTGGCAAATGAGTGTAAAGAGTCTCACGAAAAGCTTTCGCATCAGCTCACATAGATGTAAGTGCATGCAACGAATATTTTTTTCCTTTCCCTGGTACAATCGGCCAGCTTACAACATTAAATTCGAGCTTCCCGACTTCGAAAAACCTGCGTTGCTGCTACACCGACGCATTGTGATCTAATGAAATTTTGTTTGTTTTTTTTTTTTTTTTTTTTTGTAAATGGAGCAATGAAATTGACAGCGCTTCGTTTTAAATACCTACACCGATGTGGTGCTCGCAGTGCTATGTTCGATGAACAAAATCGTTGCAGCAGTTTTTCGAATTTCACAAATGGTTCAATCCTGTTGAGTGCCACCATTCGGTGCTTTTGAAAGCGCCCTATGCATATTCATTGTCCATGTTGTTGAGCACGTTAGAGACACTGCACTAGGGGAAGGGCAGAGGTCTTATCACCCTGTAAGAGTCAGCTCTTCGGCACACACTTCCTGAACGACCATCAGGAGCGGAGAAGAAGCATAATACGTCCAAGTAGCCGCCAGTAAAAACACAGCATTTTAAAATACACTTTTTCAATATATCGGAACACTTTCCTTTCGGCTTATAGAACATAACGCGGATGACGCATTTTTAACTTCAGTGCAAGGTAACAACAGGGCACATTCTTTTGATTGACGTAGTCGTAATGGGTAAATAGGAAATTTAAGGTTCCTTATATACAAGGCTTATTCTCTGATTGTATGGCACTGGTGCGGATGACAGAGAAAATTCCACTACGACTGCAGATCGATTATAATTCCACATTATAGTACAATCAACAACGAAAAATTAGAGCATATTTAAGCACTCTTTTAAGGTTACGAAGCACTGGCCTGATAGATCCCATCTGCAGCTTCTGCGGGCCCTCTTCGGGTAAATTCACTTTGCATCTTTGGTAATCGTTATTCTCTTAATGGTCCCATATTATCTCACGCGTATTCATTATCATTGATTTGCAATCTTCCGCATGTCAGAGACCACCCGAAAGAAATGCGTAGTCTCTTTACCCAAGAACACGAACATGCATCAGTGGCCTGGGCGTGGCGTGTCGGAATCGGGACGCGAGGGTCTAGGGATTGATTGTCATCTTAATCTCCCATCTCACAGGAGCGACTCGGATTGGCAGCACCTGTCAGCTCAGCTATGTAATGCGGT
Source organism: Amblyomma maculatum (assembly GCF_055883805.1). Taxonomy (NCBI): domain Eukaryota; kingdom Metazoa; phylum Arthropoda; class Arachnida; order Ixodida; family Ixodidae; genus Amblyomma; species Amblyomma maculatum. The sequence continues at coordinate 371,339,202 of NC_139344.1, read as the reverse complement.
ACCGTGACGTCACAAAACTCACCGACCATGTTACCTGCCAACTATCACCTGGAGATAAAGGCTCCTTATCGTTCGTCCAAATCGTCGAAGCCGAGAATTTCGCTGAAGAGAGTCGTAACCGGGTCGCGTTACGAGAATAGCACGTCATCGCTACGCGTACAAACTCAGGACCTTCAGATGTCAATCTTGCGCACTCGGCTGTTGCACAACATGTATGCCACTATTTATCATGTCGCTTTGTTTTGCTTTAATGAAGTGAACGCCTTATAGCTTGTCTGACGTGTCAGAGATTTGAATGCGAGCAAAGTATGAAGGAAATCATTACTGAATTTCTTTTTATACATTGCAGCTTATTTTCCTTTTTTTGTGAACTATTGATGCGCCTTTTGAACTTTGCAGAAGTGAACCTATTTTTTTTCGATGAACCCAACGTTGTAGCATCTGAATTATTTTTTCTCATCATTAGCTGTAATGTAGGAATAGTCAAATGTATCTGGTTCTGCTAGGAAGTACAGTAAAACACCTAGCATATACAGGTCCGCATTAATTCTGCTGCATCTTTATTATGTAAGTTGAATATATGCTGATTTTTTTTTATTCTGTACCAGTAAAATGACAGGAACATATTTTCCTCTCTTTCTAATGATATGTCCAACCAATGTAGCTATGCGTTTTATGAAAGGGCTATTAAATATAAAAGCCTTTCCGTCTTTTTTGTTAAAGGCACTAAATTTTGATTAAAAACTACAAAACGAAGTTTTCTTTCTTTTAACGTCTGACGTCTTTGATCGCCATTTTATGAAGAGACACTCGATGAGCGGTGCACACTAATCGCAAAAATGCTTAGCGCTATCTTTTTCTCAGGTGATATTTCTCAAAAGATACATGAAGCCGTATACGTGTTTCTAAAAAATGGTTATGACTTACTGGCAATTTAGGAATCTAGACTAATACTCTTCATAAGAATATAAACGGACAAATCGCTGGCAGTGTACAGAAGTACCTATTAGTGCACACATGTGACTAAATATTTTACTTCTTCTACTCTTTACGTAATTGTTTTGAATTATGCATGCCACAGGATTTTTTTTTACCTCTCCATTGTCCTCATAATGAGCCACTTTTAAAAACGCGCCGCTAATGGAAACTATTTTTCTCCCCGAGGACACGCCTGCCATCTCAACTCTTGATCTTAAAATTTCTATTTTCTGCTACATATTTAACTACCTAGGACTCTTGATGCAACAACGTGAGAGGATGACTAAATGAATGATAGTAGGAACAAAGTAGGCCCTTCATTTGCTAATTTTTCACAGTAATGCTTTCTGCGCTTAGAATTGGGCAATGACTTTTATAATAGATTAAGCCGGACATTATAGGAAACGCTAGGAAATAGGACGAGCGATAAGGTACGTAATGGATGGTTGCTTCAAAACATTACCTCTTTCTTTAGGCCTCCATTTTTTTTTTCGTTCCTATACGAGGCAAGAAAATACCAAAATGAAACTCAAGCACCTTCCTGTGGTGCAGTTGCATAAACACATATCTGAACCAGCAGCGTGAGCGATGAAGGTGTTTCACCAGCTTGCGCTTTGATGCATGATGTCGCTTCCTGGCACCAAACAAATTATTGTGCAGTAGACGAGAGTAGGGCACGCCACTAAACACAAGCGTTTGCCTACGGGAAGCCATTGGTTCTCGCAGGAAATTGAAAGCGGGCTTTGGCGAGGAAAGTAATGGCGTGAACTTCCCGAACCAGTGATTTCACACTTCCTCTCAGTTCACGAAGGTACGCAGCAAGCGTTTTCTAATTTGTAACTTCATTGCGCGTGTTGTGTCGGAAACTGCGAAATTCATGTCTAGAAAAAAGATTCGAAGCCAGGTGAAAAGCCGCCGCTATTCAATATACGGACACAAACACATTGGATGAGAGTGCAAAATGATCTATTACGCAAATATGGATTGAAAGTTGGCGTTACCAGGCTTTCGTCAGCAACCGCTGGGAATTTTCTTGAGCCAAATGGCTTAAGCGATATGAGGACCGTACCAAACTGCGTGTCGAGAAGATATTAGCTATGTGGCGCTAATAATTGTTTTTGTATGTCCCTTTCATTGATACAACAAACTTTCTTTCTTTCTTTTTTTTTTTTTTTTGCATTGGCGAGGTCGCCTGCTTCATGCTCAGTGACGTTATGGATGCACCGAAACAAGGGCTATAGACGGGACGTATATAATATATTCTGCGCTATTATTTGTATCCACGCTTCAACTTTGAAATTATTGATACGCTCTGAAGTAGGGCAATAAACTTAATATATTTTCTGCTTAGAGAACAACGCTGCACTCAATAATAGGCGCCATTTGTAATAAAAATAGCGAGCAAAACGGCATTCGTAAAGCTGGGTCCTCGGAACTGATTGAAAACTCTCTCGAATAATTTTTGTTTTGTTTTGTAAAAAGATTTATTGAGAGATAGAATATGCTACAGGTTATATAAAATGTTCATCGAGAGAATAGCATGTTAAGCCAGTTACGTTTTAATATTTCTATTTCGTCTTCTATGAAATAGGAAAAGACTTCATATTGGGGGCAGCATTCCTGTACTATCATGTCTTCACTTCTTTCTCTCATCTTCCTGTCTATTTTTGTTCTGTCCTCACTTCACCTTTGATATTCTTTATCTCTGTTTTCTCTCTATTTCCTTCTTGGCTTCGCAAATATACTGTTTTTTTGCCGCACTTTTGGAGGCCAAGACGAGGCAAATAAGCAGGTATAATAGCTTCAACTTCGAATACAGTTACAACTACCACGGGCTTCAGTGACAACACGGCTGAGAAGGGAAGGGGCTGCGGGTTTATAATAACAATGGCCGTAGTGCATTTAGGTTATCAAGTACAAAGACTATTTAACTTCGTAATTTCGCAGGTAAATTGGATAAAATGTTGGTAGCTGGTTAGACAGGACGTCTTTAAAAGAAACTATTCTTTCCACTCCTTTTTTTATATATTCTTCTATTATATATCCCTCACTAATATCTAATCATAAGTAGTCAACTTAATACTTAAGGTTAGTTACTGTGATCTGCGTTTTTCTACGCACTCGGGTATCTACGCCTATGCTGCTGTGAAACGCTACTGCAGCTTACAGAAGCCAGAAAAATAGCAGAGCGGTGTATGTATGAGTTACGAGGACATTAGCATTATAAGATGCCTATTCTAAAAAAAAGGCAGGAACACATTTAGAGCCACCAATAAGACGAGGAGAGGGCCGAACTGAAGGCTCTATTTGCGTTTGGGTAATAACTTCATTAACTTCATAACCACTTCTCACTTTTTAATGGCTGTGCTGCATTAGCTGGACGTTTTCTTACGCATTCGCTTCACGTCAGATTAAAGTACGCGCCCATATTGGGAAGCGTTCAGAACATGCCAAAACAAATGAAGCCAAACGTGAGACTCAATAGACGATGAGCTGAACATGACCTTGCACTAAAAAACAGATATTCGGACAGAACAGCCCCAGCTTACTCAGGTTAAAAGGGTAAACTAGGTACTCTCTCTTTCCATGAAAGTAATTTAGCTAAAGAAACAAGCTCTGCGTTTTGAAGAATAACGATTGAAGGAGTTAAGTGCACACTGCCGGTATTCTCGTTACAATAGAAAGCTAATTGCCTCTGCCTTAGAGGCACTTTTGGTTTTTAAGGCGGCCTGACATTTCACAACACCTTTGTGCTACCGGAGGGGTCGACTTGGCACTCTTGCGTTAGCAGCGCTTCTTTTTGACCCGAACTCAACATTGTCGCTGAGCAACAGCGGAAAGTCTGGAGTACTGCCCCTGCTTTTACAATGTTTCCGCCGGACCAGACAACAACATAGGATGCTGATTTTTAAAAGCCTCTTATAATGCGTGTTTACAACCTGTAACATCAAAGCAGGTCCGAGCGGTAATGGCGTTCTTGACAAAGAGTCGGGCTGTGTCATTTTTTTCTGCGTAATAAAATAGTGACTATGTTCGTTAACGCTATAAGAACAACCGAGCCTATCCTTTGCAGGTTCTCCTTTTTCTGACACGATTTAGATTTGTCGTTTGTCATCTAACAGCGGAAAACGTAGAATAAATATGTATTCCTCTAAAAGAAAAAACATTATTACAATATTACGCACGATTTTTATGGACACGGAGATGCCGACAGGTTGTTGTGCCCTATAAATCACTTGCGAAGCTTTTCGCTCTGCGCTTTAGAGGGTCTTTAAAATCAAAGTTTCCGAATATATTTTACAACGCAAGAACGTCACTACATAAATATGCTTTCTGTAAAGGCCTTAAGCGATCAGGCTGGCATAACATGTGATAAAGGCCGTCATCTTAAACTCGGTCAGTAATTGGAATTAAATTATTACCTTTTTAATCACTCCTTTTAGCATATAAGCTTATATAAAAATCTAAATATAGAGTCATGCAAACATTATTTGAAATTCAAATAACTAGCTTGTATCCTACCAGCCGTGTAACAAGGCGTGTGAGACCACGACACTCTGACAAGAAGCTCCTTCCTGATTTGAACAATTTTTCTCGTACGGTACATTGCCTGAAAATAATGGTCTCTGAGAGGCAATGGTGATAATTTTCCCTTCCTGGGCAGACAAGCAATGCCCAGCTAAGCAAAAAAAAAAAAAAAAGGCAGTCCTTACGCAGCTCTACTCGCAGAGTGATTCGTCGATTACGCGTGCCAGGAATGAAAACGCTGACCAAAAGAAAAGAGTAATGACGCCGAGTACCTGCCTGCTTTTTTTTTTTTTTTTTTCTTTTTGCCAAGACAAGCGTTGTAGTCAACAGCTGCTCACACTCGAAAAGAGCTTCATGCCGAATACCGCAGCCTAATATGCTTAATTAGATAGTTTTCAGGCGAAAGTTCAGACTCTTATATTTCAAAACGCAGACGCGACAATAAATTTCTACAAAATGAACTGCTTTTCAAACACCGCTGCTTACGAGTTCTTAATACGAGTTATGCATGCTAACTGCCGCAAATAAAAATGTTAGCGACAAAATTTTAAGCTCCTGTTTGCTTCTTCCTGGCCGCATAAGACATGAACAAACGCTGTTTGCGCACTGCACGTCGTAGTTTATAAAAACCAAAAAAAAAAATGGAAAGTATAATTTTTAGCACCCTGTATAAATGAAGTATATTGGCTCAAAGAAAGGACGGCTTTCTGATAAAGATGTACACGTTTACATACCCTATTTAACTTTTACACCTTATCGGTAACCACATAAATGTTTTTCATCTCTGATAAGTATAGATTACTGGCAGAGAGCTTTTTAATTGCAGCAGCAGCAGATCACTTTTAATTTAGCTAGATATATACTACGTATGTGGGTCGCTTTTGTTTTGTTGGCACTCTTTAACTTCAGGCATCCTTGAAAAGTGCCTAATAACCACAGCGTTTTCATTAGGTAACTGTGACAAAGGAATACGCGACAGTTTACAAAGCGGGGAATTTCAGTCTTAGCATTTCAATAAAGTGCCCGACGGTAGGTGATACGGCAAGTGGCGCTTAAGCTCTTCGAATGCGAATACTTGTGGTGCTTTCCATTGAATTGGCGCGCCTGCTTTTGCCAACTGAATCAAAGTTTCGGCGAGACGAGAAAATATCTTGACCAATCGTCGGTTTGAAGCCCTCAATATAATAAATGAAGGAGAGAACTGAGTCTGTGGCGCTGCATAAGACAGAAACCGATTTCCTCAAGGCAGATGTGATGGGTCGGCCAGAGTTACTTTGCTACCAGATAGAGAGCTTCTAGACCAAGTTTCTACAGATAGATAACTTCTACACCAAGTATTTTACTTGGTGTAGAAGCTACAACTGAGGTCTGTAGTATTTTTGGAGTCGCCGCAACTGAACTCTGAAGCGATAAAGATTGATTAAGGAATCACCGGAAACTAAACAGGTAGTGTGTAGCAGGTAGTTATTACCCTTCAAAGTAACAAAGTTAATTTTACACTTTTCTCTGTTATTTACACATGAAATTGTTTGAAGAACCATTCTGATTAAAGATATGGCTTTGTGGTGATACATTTGAAGGGTAAGGAGGAACTCTGCCCCGCCGGGGTGGTGCAGTGGTAAGACGCTCGACTACTGTGTCGGAGTACCCGGGCTCGAACCCGACCTTGGCGGCTGCGTTTCGATGGAGGCGAAACGAAGAGGCGTCCGTGTGCTGTGCGATGTCAGCGCACGTTAAAGATCCCCAGGTGGTCGAAATTACTCCGTAGTCCTCCACTACGGCTCCCCTTTTTCTCTTTCCACTTTCACTCCCACCTTCCTCCCTTCCCTTACGGCGCGGTTGCGGTGTCCACAGAAAACAAGTGAGACAGTTACCGCGCCTTTCCCTTCCTATAAATAAATCAAGGAGGAACTCTGATAAATCAGTCGTTGTCGCTTCGTCCCGGGGCAGGGGGAAAAGGGGTGAACGAGCAGGAGTCTCGAGCAAATACTTTCACTGCTTCAGCAGGGCGAAGCATATAATGTAGAATGGCACCAGTTAAGGTGGCTGCGAGTCACCACAGCTGGTGATAAAATGAGTTAAAGCTTAAACATCTCTGTAGACGATTTAAGTGCGCCGTTGAATACAGCGCGGCTCCGGTTATTGCTCTGCATGGCAACCCTGTTCACTGCCGGCCATCTCTCAGCCTCTGATGAACAATTGCTTATGTCTTATATGCTCTCATTTTAATAACTCGGTAAGCTTTGCTCGCCTTATTTAGGTTTCATACGCTTGCAGACCTCACACCAAAAAATAAAACCGCTTCCGACCAGTGGACCGCGGCGCCGCCATACAGGAGTCCAGTGCCTCGGCTTCCGACTCCGTCATAGGATCGCTGTGCACGGTGTTCGCTGCTGCCCTCTCATTCGACGAGCCTGCCTTGCACTCTGTTTTTAGGGGAAAGTAAAAGCGAAATAAAAGCAAGCAACTGCTTCTACGACTGCTTCTACGCGTACATCGATAGCACTTCAGAGCCGTAAAATAGCTATAAACGAAGTACGTGCCTCGCACTTGACTCAGCCCAAAGCAGAACACCGCTAATCCCAAGCACACGCACCAGAGGACGCCAGCTTACGGTTGCTCGGAACAGCCTGCCTTCAACGCTCGAACTCTCTAACACTGTACGGTCGCAACAACTGTATAGGCTAAAGTAAACGCTTAGGGTGTTCTCATTATCACACATATATGCACTGGTCTTCTTGAAAACTGCTGCTTGCCTTCGCATCTGTACATGACTGAATTCTGTGAACATGCTTCTTTCGGCGCGTGCGTGCTTATGTGTGAGTGGGCGCGGTCTTTACAAAGTATGCGCATACGTACGTGTTGGCATGTAGGGGCATGTGCGTGTTGTGTTCCTGTATGAGTCAATGTATTGGTACTGGTACGTAGGGGTATAACGTCACGATACAATATACAGTCTGAGCAACGCCGTATACGGAGCGCCTTGCAGTACATTAGACAACATGTCATCGTTTAACATGCGGTGACGTCAGAGATACATTGAAACGTTTTGGTGCACTGATCTAGCGCTATTGCGCAACTGCCGCGGCAAGGGGCCCTATTCTCGACACATATGGCGGTGGTCGGCGCTATTTTTTTTTCTCTGATTGGTTCTCAGGACAGGCACGTGTTTCAAAATTGTGGCGCGAAATTTCGGTGTGTCGAAATGGGTTTTTGCGGTGGCGTAGAAATGACGTGAGCGTGAAAGTGAATTTTTAGCAGCGGTATTCATGATGCAGGGAGAATATATATAAGTAACTGTGTGGTGAAAACAGAGGTATATATATAATAGAAAGAGAAGCAATTACTCTTGTATTACGAACCGCCCACTGTCAACAGCTGACTCCTGAAGTCTGATTAGCTGACGTTGTGTCCCAGGAAATACGTCATGCATAAACATTTATTGACGACGTCAAAATGACGTTTCATTACGCAAAGGATGTTCTGCCATTACTGTATATGACCAAAGTTGGGCGCCGCATTTTGAACCACCTAAGGCGGCCGCGAAAAGAACGTGGCGAATTCGACGTGCAGTGTAGGCGGCTGTTAACTCACCGCAGTTTGGTAGAGAGTTTGGTGGGTGGTGAAGTAAAGTGACACATATTGTTGTAATTGCAGAAAGCACTAAAACGACGTCATAAGGGAACTTTTCAGCTGCGTCATCGTTTAGAGGATTAATAATGAAGACGCAGATTTACAGCCGCACGAGGGTCGTAGCTACCCTCCCGTTGCAAATGCTTTGCTCTCATAGAGAAACCATCGATCCGCACCATCGTTGCCAAGCGCAGCAATGCGGCCTGCTAACTCAAGCAGTTGATCTTCGCGAGACGAGGCATTTCAGATAGCAACGGAAGGGGAAGTTGGGCAAGGTATAGGTTGTTCATGATAGTTTCATGGGCGCTAACACAGAGACAAAGCAAAGAAGAGAAATAAAGGCATCAGTACCGTGTTTTCTTCTCTTTGTTTCCGTTTTAAACAGCGCCCACCAAAGCATCATAAACGTCAAAGAGCAGCGCGAAGCTTTCTAATTATCTATCTGGTGAGTTCATGAGTACAACCCATCATGTGGTTTGATGGCTGTGCAGGAATTTCGCGCGACATGCAGCGAGGGATCACCAAAGACTTACTTAAGCATCGGCCACAAACACTGCCTTTTTTTGCCTTCCACTATGCACTCACTGCAATGTTAATGAATTGAACAGCCTTTCCACGGTGGGCAAAGTAAGCAAAAATACTGACAGCTTCTATTTTATTAAAGGAATGTTGTACATGGTACATGTTTGCTTGCCACAGTGATGTGTTTCATATATAACGTTTTCTTTTAACATGCATGCGGGCTCACCATTTGCTTATAGTTTAGAAAAAAAAAACACTCTGGAACACGTTATGACGGTACGCTCTAATCATGTGATGTAGTTGAGTGACATGTGTTGAATGATATTTTTAATACGGCCTGAAAATAACCTCCTTTTATTGATTTGCATTTTACCGCTTTGATAGTAAGGAATACTCGCGCGTGGCGCCGCCCTAGCTTCATACCATGATTTCCTCAGTCATCTTTCGCTTTCTTTCCTTATTGTCCGTTTATCCCCTCTGCACATGTACGGTAAAATTGCCTAATTAACCTTCCTGCTATTCTGTTCTTTTGTTTAATTTTCTTTCTAGGACATAGCTTGCGTTTCGCAAGAGCTTTCGAACGCCAGCGCATGAAAATTTAACCGACTAGGTGTAAGGCCCAGCGTATGCCTTCCACTTCGCGCGCGCGCGCGCGCGTGTGTGTGTGTGTGTGTGTGTGTGTGTGTGTGTGTGTGTGTGTGTGTGTGTGTGTGTGTGTGTGTGTGTGTGTGTGTGTGTGTGTGTGTGTGTGTGTGTGTGTGTGTGTGTGTGTGTGTGTGTGTGTGTGTGTGTGTGCGTGCGTGCGTGCGTGCGTGCGTGTGTGTGTTCCTTGGTTTGGTTTGTTGGGGTTTGGTTTTGCTTCCCAAAGCGACTCAGGCTATGACAGGCGCCTTAATAGATGGCTCCGGAAATCTCGACCAGCAGGGGTAATTTAACGTCCACTAACATCGCACAGCGCACAAGCGCTTTGCTTTTCGCCTCCGTCTAAAAGCTGCCACCGCGGCCGTGGTTCCATCCCGCATCTCTGGGCAGTGTAGTCGAGCGCCCTAACTACTGCACCACGGCGGCGGGGTGGAACGCCGTATGGGAGAATACCTCATTAACATCTGCCACTTGGGGTTGTTTAACCTGCAATGATATTGCACAATACGCAGGCGTCTTCAGTTCAACAGACATGGCCACCGAGACCTTGACCGAACCCATCAACTCGAGCTAAATATAAATGTAGTGGATGATTGCCGATCTTATTTTAACTCCCATTCTCGTTCTTTACCCCGACGCGAAAAATAGCTCTGACTAGGAATGTACCTCGCAGCTATGGGCGCTGTAGACAAATGTATGAAATATTCTATTTCAGGTATTTGCTCAAACATGCGTTTGAACGAGCGGACCTCACTGCAAACAATCTGCGCAGATCGCTATCACATATGACGTCAGAGTCGCTGCTCTGACGGACCTGGAGTGGCCCAGAGAAGGGGCATTTCTGTCAAGGCGTAGCGGGCCGCGTGCAAAACATACGATTAGTATTCTTGTCAGAACCAATTTCTACAAGGAGCTACAACACACAGAATTTTCTTAATCTATTACTCTTCCTAAAATTTAGCCGGACAGATAAGAAACAATTGGGATTCGTAAAACATTCTTTTGCATTTGCCATGACTTCAGTGGAGCATGCGGGCATTTATTCTGCTACAAACTTGTGCGAAAGTTCATGCCTGTGTGGTAGCATACTTTGCTTATTTTTTGGATTCCAATTTTTTAACCAATATTGAAAATTATTTTGACCATAACACGGACATAAAAACTAATGCACCGTAAGCTACATTTAGCATAATACGTGTTCCCACATAGTGCTTTAATTGTAACCCATGGTGTTCAACTACGCTTCGTAAAAAAATTTGGTTAGAAGTTTTTGATTATCGTGCTGAAAATTATTTTCTGCAGGAAGTAAATGAAGATTTATGTAAATTCTACCTTTTGTACGGTCTTGCCGCCTCTGTAATAGTCTCCATAAAGAGCCCCGAGGGACCTATAAAGAATAAATAAGGTTTATGAAAATGGAGAGAAAAAGAGCTATGTAAAAGACTGAAGCTGGATTTCTAGGCGCTGCAGCATCATAGCGCGTTCGTATTAACAAACCAGCCGCCTGAAAGCGATGGCTTCTACCAACAGAACTTGCCCTCAAGAGAGCAAACAGTCTTATTTTTGCGAATATTTTTAAACCATTGTCAAAAGCAGCTGATATGAAGAGCTATTTTTGTGGTGTCGTTATCTACATGCCAGCTTTTTTTCCCGCCAACTCTGCAGCGCACCCCGCTCACTTTCCGAGCAGTTACACAAGACAGCAGCAAACGATCGCACGTGCACGCACTGCGCAAACAGATCTGCCCTCGGGTAGGCGCCACGCGTTCCCGGAAATCGGGCGAGGAATCGCTGGACTGGAAAACAGTGTTGCTGCGCACGATGCGGCGGCTGGGTTTCTTTTTATATACGACGAATTTTCATTTCCAGCCAAGCAAAACCACAACCACTTTTGCACGCATCCTCGAGTCCTTTCATTTGTTATTAAGTTTGGATAGGCTCAGTTGTGGTATATATATATATATATATATATATATATATATATATATATATATATATATATATATATATATATATATATATATATATATATACCCAGTCGAAAAAAGCTACAGAACTGTCAAAAATACGACAAAATATCGTGTAGTTCTGTCGTAACCATCAGACTTTTCTGCAGTTCTGTAGTACTTTTCAGTAGTTTTGTAGTGTTTCTGTAGTATATTTTTGTTGTCTGTGGTTCTGTAGCACTTTTCTGTTGTACCTACAGAAATTTCTGATGTTACGACAGAATGTTCTGAAAGTCTGTCGTAACATCAGAAAATTTTCTGTAGTCTTTTCCGACTGGGTATATATATATATATATATATATATATATATATATATATATACTCGTGCTGACACTCCTTTTTTTCTGGATCATAATAACTTTATAACGTAGCATTTCTGAAAAGAAAAAAAAACCATGTGTTCTAGTAGTTTCATCATCGTGTTTTGTTTATGTGCGAAAATTTCTTATGCTAGCATTATTTTAGCACTTTCACCTTGCACGTTTAGCCAGCATACCCCGTGCGGGTTGATTGAAAGCCACCATTTGAGGTGCCAAGATTCCCGCTTTTTTTTCCGAGCAATCATTCGTTTAAAAAAATTAAGTCATCCAGAGGAGTTTCGTCCGCTAGCGTTTCCTAAGACAGTCTTTGGAAAAATAAATTGAAGGCGCTGAAAATGGAAGGCAATGTATTGATTATCAGGGCTTACGAAGATGTGAGGGTGAAAAACAGATACCGAGACACTATTTCTGTGTTTCCTATTTTAATGGCTTAATGATGATTTAACCTCAGATGATAGTGAACATGGCAAATGGTATTCACGAGAATGTCGGCTATATTGGACCTTCACAATACTCAGATGAAGAATGGCATTAGCAGACTTCTAAAACAGTGCAACAGTCTATATTTGTCGCATGAGTAATTTAATTATCATGACTTAAAACCTCTCTACCAGCCCCATTATACGTAACTGGCACTCTGTCTGATATTGTTACATTAAAATTGCGCACATGCATGCACGTCTCACATACATAATACTATCCTGATGTAAATCTATCTTTCCCTCCCGAATTCCCCTACCCACACAGAGTAGCATGCCAGCGAAATCTAAACGCCGGCAAAATTCTCTTTTTCCATTTAAGAGTCTCTCTCTCTCTCTCCCTCTCTCTCTCTCTCTGTTGTAAACCTAGAAAAGGTCTCGCTGCACTCAAGATTTTTCCTTTCTGGCACAAATCACGTGATCGTCAGATTCTTACCAATTAATGCGAAAATGCTCATATGCTCACCTCCACCGACCAAGAGTTTTGTCCGTTTTTATTAATGCGAAAGTACTACTTCGCTATGTTCACAGATTTCTGTCCGCAGATCGCGTCCGCAGGCCGCGTCCGCAAAATCGTGTCCGCAGCAGATGTGAGTAATTGATAAGTGGCAGAGGTTAATGAGGGGTGTCAATCGAGAGAGGGTGACGCAGAGTTGTGTCCGATAAAATAATTAGGCTAATAGGTTAATGAGGTAATTAATTAGAGGCCATACAAGTGAAAGTAAAAGCGAAAATGATCTCATTAGCCAATGGCTTGGCACCACATTTAATGTATGAAATACTAAAATAGCTAATTAAATCAGTCAATTAAGGCGACGTCAAGGATGTGACGTCACACAACCTGAAGTCGAGCCGAAAAAGGGCGTACAAAGAGATTGGCGCGCAATTTGAGAGTACCGAAGACTAAAATGGATAAACAAGAAGTGAATTAAGCAACTAGAAGCAACCGGAAGAAACCAACAGCAGCATCCGTGCTTTCGCATTACTCCAATCCAGATTCTGCAATGCTCTTTAATTTCTTTGTGTCATGAATCTGATTTGTTAGGCTGTTTCGTGAGGTTACAATCACGTGACCTCGCGTGGGTTATTCGAACTAAGCACGGTATCGCATCTCCAAGGCATGAGTATCCCGTACTGGGACTTTCACGTTTACCAGCCAACAGAGAGATTGATGGAGCCTATGTCTGAACAGTTCTGGACCATGACCTGCTGTAGTGCTTTCACAATAGAAAAACATCGGAGGAATTCAAACCGTCAGCTACGAACCAGGGTACTCGGGTTTAGAAGACGAGCGCCTTAACCAATGACCTACCGCGGCGGGGGTTTTCCTTCATTATAAAATATTTTATTAGGGTAAAACGTGTTATTTTGCACGGCGAATCACATATGGTGATGCAAGCCTGTGGCCTCCCTAATTAAGCGCCATTCCACAGGAGCTGATCGCGGAGGCCACGGTTAAACCTCCGTCAGTTGACGCTGTGGATCCCAGATTTGCCATATGTACAGCGAAACTGTAGCTTTCCGTCCTTCACATTATAATCGGTTTAACAGAGATAGCCGATGTCATTTTTTTACCACAAAATATTGTTTACCACTTCTTAACACTGTGGAGGTTAGTAACCAGGGTATATCTGATTTCTTGTGGAAGGCGCGCCGATCAACTGCTGGACATTCGTCATATTGCCAAATTGGACGAAGTATATAACGACCACTAATTATATGTTATCCTTCCCTTGCCGAAGCTTCAAACGTGTTGCTCTTTCATTTTTATTTTGCCACCATCCACTCCCGTAAACTTGTCTCTCAACAACTGTCTTAAGCATTCCATGCTCTTAAATATGTCACTTCATCTCGCTGTCTTACTCCAATCTTTGAACGTAGTACATCAAGCTCTGTAAAGTAGGCTCCGCCTCACTATGCTTGTTATAGCGGCTGTGCACGCTCTACAGGAGAACAAAAGCCCGATGTGTAGTGAACAATGAGTGACGCAGCTCGATTGAGTTATCATGGACGGCATATTTTTCAGAAATACATTTTCAGATGTAAAGAAGCTGTTCATAGCAAAAGGGAGCAGTAAGATTTTGTATTTATAATAAAATGTATACGATCATGATCTTTCCAAGTATGCCTCATTGCTGTATCATAGTTCTTATTTCATACAATGTGCGCAAAGGCTGGGCTGATCGATTTGCTAGCGCTAAATAACTAGTTTTCTTTTAAGTAAAATAAAAATAAAAGTTCTTCTAAGGCCAGTTTTTATTGCGAAAACATTACATCGCTATGTTCACAGATTTCTGTCTGCAGACCGCGTCCCCAGGCCGTGTCCGCAGACCGCGACAGCAAATCTTGTCCGCAGCAATTGTAAGCAGTTGAGGAGAGCTAGAGGTTAATGAGTAGTGTCAATCAATAGAAGGGGACATAATGTTTTGTCCGAAGCAATAATTAGGCCAATAAGCTAATTAGGTGAATAATTAGAGAAAAATACACAAAACGGAGTCCGCAGAAGTGGTAATTGAGAAGTGGTAGAGGTTAATGAGGGATGTCGATTGATAAAGGGAGACGTAATGTTTTCTGCGAAAAAATAATTAGGCCGGTAAGTTAGTTAGGTAATTAATTATAGGCGAAAAATTTAAAAGTAGAAACGAAATAGCTCTCATTAGCCAATGGCTTGGTGCCACATATGAATGTACCAAATGCTAAAATGGTTAATTAAATCAATAAATTAAGGCGACGTCAAGGATGTCACGTCACTCAACCTAATTCGAGTCAAAAAGGGCATAGGAAGAGATTTACACGCAATTTGAAAGTACCAAAGGCTAAGTTAGTCAAGGCAGTCAGTTATGGTAACGTCAAGGATGTGTTGTCGCGCAACTGGAAGTAGAGCTGAAAAGGGGCATGGGAAAGAATTGGCACGGAATTTGAAAGTACCGAAGACGAAAATGGGTAAACAAGAAGTGAATTAATGTGACATGAAGGATGTGACGTCATGCAACCGGAAGTAGAGCCGAAGAAGGACAAAGGAAGGGATTGACGTGCAACTTGAAATTACCAAAGACTAAAATGAGTAACAAGAAATGATTTAATGTGACGTAGAGGATGTGACGTCACGCAAATGGAAGTTGGGCTGAAAAAGGGCATAGGAAGGACCTGGCGCGCAATTTCAAAGTACCAAATACTAAAATGGGTAAACAAGAAATGAATTAAACAACTATAAGCAACCAGAAGCAACCAAAAAGCATCCATGCTTTCGCATTACTCCAATGTAGATTCTGCAGTCCTCTTTAATGTTTTGTCAGCGCGGGAGTAATATGTACATAAAAGCATCAAATGTTAGGCATGAAACTTCACAAGTCATCAAATTAAAATCTTGAAGAATGACTTCATTCATGAAGGTTTTGAAGAACATTTTTAAATAATAGTCGCAAAGATGTTTCCATAAGAAAACGCTCAGTGTCAGCCTACAATGCAGATATGTTAAGCATGTAACGTTTTGGCCACGTATCAATGTGAACATTCAACAGCGGTCATTGCTTTCTTTTCCGTTTTAATAAAGGTTTCATTCATTCATTGTCGCTGCTTCGGGGGCATTTGTTACTATGTTTTAAAATTTAAGACCTCTAAATATTTCTCGACTGTGACAGCAGCCACGATGTATGGATAGTTCGCGGAAAGTCTTGCTTTTCATTAGAGAGGGATGAAATATTACCCATATTACACCTTAAACGAGATGACCATTTGAGTGCACTAAAGGTTAATACAAAGACTAGCGCCTAAAGTTTGCGTAAACATTTCTTCAACAAAATCAATTCCACAGAAAGGACAAATGCTTTTACTTTTTTATGACAACGTTGTTTCGATGCACATTTTTTGTTGTTATGGGAGTATTCCTCCTTTACAATAGTGAGTATTTAAATGGCTTCATAGGAAGTGGTCTGTATGGTCCCAATTCTTTTCTGTATAGACATAAAATGTTATAACAATTTTTCACGACACTTACGCTACGCCTTTAAAGGTATATCGAGATAGCGTTCTCTATAAGCGCACATGTAAAGCACCGATTTTACTAAGCCGTATGAACGTCCGCGCCTGATCCAGTGGTAACGGCTATGCGATAGTCTTGGCAGGCTTATTCTGATATCGCCCTCTCTTGTGAAAGGTAAGGCCTGATTTGGGGGGCAGTTCCTGCCAAACAAAAGTCAGGCAACCCTACGTGCAGTCATTGCTTGACCATGTGAGCTGCCAGCTACCGCCTGCAAGCGTCAGGGTCATGAGTTTTCGAACACAACAGCAAGGCCAGCATGAG
This sequence comes from Amblyomma maculatum, assembly GCF_055883805.1. Lineage (NCBI taxonomy): Eukaryota > Metazoa > Arthropoda > Arachnida > Ixodida > Ixodidae > Amblyomma > Amblyomma maculatum. The sequence continues at coordinate 371,322,791 of NC_139344.1, read as the reverse complement.
GTTTCGAACACAACAGCAAGGTCAGCACCGACGCCAGATTTTTGGGGAACGGAGGCTTTAATTCTACCACGTTAAAATGTAGCCTTAACACTCTTATCATCGAAATGAAAGTGGATTACGAGTAAGCTTTCACGAGTGGCTCTTCGAAAAAACAATAAAAAGGAAGAAGACAGTTGCCTCTCCTTTCATAAGGCAGCTTCTAGGTAGTATGGAAACCGGAGCTGCGGCACCAACTTGATCGTGTATAAAAGACCGGACTGGATTAGATTAGCCAGACAGGTGACCGCAAACATTGTACGCCGCATGAATCTGTTAGCCACGACCGCGGTCTCGCACGCTGAGAAACACATCATCTCCCTGTGACCAGTGAATTTGTTTACTGCCCTGCTCACTTCATGTTCATTTCCGGCCCTTCTGCCTGGGCGCCTCAGCTTCACTGGTCTTCGCGGTCTGTGCCTTGTTTCTTGTCCGCGCGGAAATGAAGTAGCGCGAGGGACGCGCAGAATAGACAAGATTTGGTTACACAAGTAACAAGGATCGTCGGGCCAAATAATTGCTTCTGTTGAAGAGCGCCGCCTCGGACGATTTTTCTCTTATGGCTAAACTGCGGCCACCTGTTGTTGATTTATTTCATAACGATCGCTGCGCTTTTTGCGTAGTTCTTATAGCGCCTTGTTAGGGCTTGCGCGTTGGTGCAGTCAAAGGCCTCGAGTTTATAATTCCAGCGGGAAGATATATTTGTGTGAAACCTTTATTTTTTTTTTGTGCTCTTTGTACAAGACAGCCCGCTCTCTCCCATACATCTTTGTCTACCGAGGGGTGATTAGATTTCTCTAGAATCAATCTAGTCGTGCGCACTGATTCTACGACATTCAACGTTGCCGTGGATGTTCTAGCCCCTTATCTCGAGAGTTCGCCGTCAATATTAAATACACCTAGCCGATAGCGAAGACAATTCTATTCTCGGCCTCACTGCTGTCATTTGCTGCTATCCCCCCGGACTATTTGATTAATGTTTGCCTGCAGAGTGTCGGCGAATAAGTAGTTTTAATTATAAACAACTTTCAGGGACCATGTGGTGCAGAAAGTACTCAATTGTGCGCCTGAAATATGCTGCCTTCATCCCCTGTGTACTTTGAAAAAGCAAGACACTATTGTGAATTGGTAAAGGCGCGTCTTTCGCTTATAAATTTTCTAACTCTTTTCGACGTAGACCAGCTAACTCACGCTTGTCACACGTGGCCTACACATAGTGCGTATGGTCGTGCCGATAAGCACAGACAAATTTAATGTAAGCGAACTACGGGTGCACTGAAAATGCTTCTGGGGTCCGCTGGGATGTGTATATATGGCGCGGCGGTCGACAAGGCAAACTGCCGCAGATCACTTGTAGGCCTGTCTTTTGTCTTCCTACCACAACTGCGTCTTTTCTGTCGCATGGGCGACTAAGAATTATTTAAAAATAGAACGATAAAGGTTTTCTGAAAAAGGAAGGTGTTATTGTCGTTTTATTATCCAAAAAGCCCAATGAAACGAAACTGGCAGGTTACAACACAGAAGAATAAGGTGGATTTATTGAAAGAAAAGGCAGAGAGGATGGCCGGAATAACTCAGATCTGACCTGCTACTCAGCACTGGGCAGGGGAAGGAGAGAAGAAAGAAGATCATGATGGGTGACGATGTGGGAGAATGCATATGAAATACATATGCAGACACAGTAGCTTGCCTTACAAGCGCGAATAAAGTCCGCTGGTGGAAAAATAACGGCAAAGAGCACGCACTGCCTGGACACCCATCCCCTTGTCCTGCCAAGCGGCCAGCAGCAGTTCCTCCGACAGAGGCCTCTTGTCCAAACGCTTCAAGGAAGCGGCTAGCACACTTCTTTCGCACCAAACATAATGCTCTTCTTGCTACATTGTCCATGAAGAAGGTGGTGACAGTTGTTAACATCTGACATGCTTAAAAAACAATGATGCTGAAATTACAGGGGAGGGGGGGGGGGGTCTTTTTTCGACACTTTTGCAATTAAATACCGATGTTTTATTCCTGTTGGAAATTTCACATGACAACGACAACACTTACATCTCTGACTTCATTTCACTGTTGCCTGCAGTGTAATAAGCGGGCTTTTTACTAAAATACCGGCAGGTCGATATTATGTACTGTGCGTTCCATTTAAATTTTACATAAAATAACTTGGTAAAATAGACAATCAATCAGAACATCTGTTCAAATAGTGCCGAGAGGTATCAGAACGATGCCCATGCAGAGATATTATCGCTTAGAAGAACATGCATCGAATTCTGTCAGAGATCTTCCGACAGTTATTTGTGTATATTATACATGTGGGGTCTTCTTGTAAGGCACTTGAGTGTCACATCTTCCTAGAGACAAAACAATACCCTGCAGCCGGTTCCTGAGGCAACTGTCCAACCATGATTGTGTCGAATAGGCCGTTAAGCAAGGCAGGCAGGATGTCTTGACTCAGAAAGCACGGGTCACTGTCTAATTGTAGGTTTTATTCTCTGTTGTGCATTGCTATATCAATCTACACAAGCAGGACGCAGACCTTAGCGGCATGGTGCAAGAATTCAGCAGATAAAACAAAAAAAGCTAATTAAAGAACGTAAATTTAAGGCGAAGGTATATGAAAGTGAAGAATACAAGAAAATAATCTTATCACAAAAGGCTTTCAGAAATATTTAATGAGTCACTAAAGAAGGCTGTAAAGAACTTACTTTTTCCGTCTCGATAGCTACCGCATCCTTTTGAAGACCAGCTATGGCCGGCCATAGTTCATAAAATCTTCCTCGTGACTTTAGACAGGGCAGCGTCTTCGAAGTTAAAGAACCTGGGAAGGGAGCTCATTTGTTCTCTGGAACCAACTGCATCCGTGATCTGGTCGCAAGTTCGGTGTACGTAGAACGAGCTGCCGGAGCACGGATGCAATTGGAAAAACGCACCCAGAGCCCGTTTCTCTAAATGAGGTGCGGCCACTTTCTCTGCGAGCGACGTGACTCGAGATGACTGCGTGGTCTGTGCGTGTCAGCGCGTCAGCAGGCCACGGCTTTGCAGGCCTCTGTGCCCCAGGTTGCGCCTGCGTTCCGTAATAATGCCTCCTTTTCATCCGCTCTTCACCATGATCATTATTGTCGGCTGCATAACAGCGAAGAATACTGCGAAGACAAAATGCACACTGGAACAGAAGCCCATGTCCCGCACTCGACCTATGCTATTTGCCATCTAAACAAAGCCTGCTACACCAACCCCCTCCCCTCTGAAAAGAACATTCAGACGCATTAGAATGCCTAGTCGCAGGAAGGACAGGAATCGGTCGTCGGTCAGTGACTCGCTTCCAAGACAGCAGGGAAAGAAATTACCACGCTCATTTCGCGTAGTTTGATCTAAGCTCGGACATGGCAGCGGTCTCTCGCCTAGAGGGCTGAACTAGCACCTTTTCGAGCTGCGTTTCGGATATCGCCAGCTTCGACAACTTTCATCCGCGCTGTACTGAATCCTGAAGCACGTGGTCATATTTATGTACGAACCCCTGTTCGAAGGCCTGGCAGCTTTCCAGCGACCACTTCCCGAACGGAAATGTGTGCCGGTCAAGGCTAAAGAAGGAGCCATCATGGAGCATAAACCAAATTACAAGGAATGGTAGGTGGTTTGGTTTGGTTTGTTTGGTTTAACGTCCCAAAGCAACTCAGGCTATGAGAGACGCCGTAGTGACTCCGGAAATTTCGACCCTCTGGGGTTCTTTAACGTGCACTGACATCGCACAGCACACGGGCGCCTTGCTTTTCACCTCCAGCGAAAAGCTACCGCCGAGGCCGGGATTCAATCCCGTATCCTTGTGAACAGTAGTCGAGCACCGTAACTACTGCGCCACCCCGGCGGGACAAGGGATGGTAGGAGATTTGAAGCTGCGCCTCAAGATAGCAGTGAAGTTGCTTTACAAGGTACTGGGAAAAACTCCGCTTGTTAGCATGAAGTGCTTTCGATTTCTTAGTCTAGACAGAGGTAGGACACTCGCTAGTTTCGGTCTTGGACTACTGCGGCGCACTAGTATGAAGGAAACCGATGCGTACAAAGTATTGACTCGCTATGCACACATACGGCGCGATAAGATAGCATAGCGCCGGAATTGGGAAGCACTCTTTTTTTCGCCGAAGGTGGTTCGAGTCACGCACGGCGGTGATTATCAACGCTTGAAAGGGCTTTGCTGCCGCCGCTATGAACAAATTGAATTGGCGCTAGCGGCTTAAATGACGTACAATGGGCTTATATGGTAGTTTCCGCCCGCTGGACCAGATGCTAACCACTGCCCTCAGCATCAACCGGTTTTTTTTTATTGCTGGTTGGGTGCCTGCGTAACTCGCAGCGGTTATAGTGTTTCTCTCTCAAATACAGGATGCGAAACTTGTATGCTCATATTTCATGCGCCCAATATAAAATGATAGAAGTGTGATATATCTCTCCGTAGGTAAATTATCGCAGCAAAGGCGCACTCTGTCGCAGCAATTTCTTGTGGTTTGTAGTTGTCATTAAAGGGCCAGTGACCACTCGCTGCAATCAGAACTTTTCAGTTCTGGATTGGACGTGGTTCGTGATCAACAATAATTTTTTGTGAATATTATAACTGTACTCAGACCTCTTGAAACGGGTCACATAAGAAGAGTTGTCCACGGATTCTGCATTCTTAGTATTCAGAGACAGGCATTATTCCTTATCTCATTTAAGGTCCCGAAAGAACGCCTTCTGCTGCACACACGCGCTCAAAATGAGGACCGCACAAAGGAGAACAGTGACAAAGAGCAGAGGGAACACCTCCTTATATATGGTAAACTAGGAGCAGATGCGCGAAGGGAATGTGAAACATTTATCAAAGCGGCAACGGTGTAAGCTTCTGTATCTTCTTCAAATTATGAGCACGAGCTATATTACTTACAATGCTTCTTTTCGGAGTTAGTACGTTTTTCAGCATTTGCTGCAATATATTCTGGCGCCGTTGCTCGCTATTATCTGGAGATGTGAACAAGTGCGGCACAGAGATATTTAATGTGGCGTGGTTAGTGGGTTGGCGAATTGTTCTACGCGAATTCAATCGTGCTGGCCTGTTTCTAACCGCCATTCATCAGTCCTGGAACGCTAAGTGCAGTTTTTGAGTGCGCTGCCCCTTATTGAACACTTCCAGAAAGGAAAACTTGTAATGTTGTGTTTCTCTGTTTTGTGCCGAGTACTCGGCCTGAGCGCCGCGCATTTCATTTTACTTCAGTTCCTTATTTTAACTTTACGCACAGTGCAAAAAACTGGGGACGGGGAGGTAAAAGTAATGTTCCCCAACTGCTTGACTAGCGTCACGGGCCCAGAAGTTTTGCAGCAGCGTAAGATGCATGAGGATGCATTGACCAATCTATGGTCTTGCGAATAGCTGCTAGCATCTTCCTGGCTCACTCGCATATCCCGTATGAGATATAGGACGTAGAGGAGAGACGACCTTATTGGCAGCTTGCTACCCGTCGTGCACATAGCGTAAAAATGGCGAGAAGGATGAGGCTGAAGTCTTCGCTAAATGCGCCACCAGCCGATATTCAGGACCAGTTGTGTATAAGGGTGGGATGGTAGTTCCTTGAATGAAGACCGTGTACTTCGCATCAAGGTTGTTTTGTTTGTTTTTTCAAGGCACGAGCCTTTATCACCTCATGAATAGCGTCCGCTGAAAGTGATGTGCTCGCTAGATTCCGCGGGATAACGGGGGTGTTTTTGGTATATATAGTGACCGATAGTTATAGCTAGTGATAATGATATTCAGTGATAGGAAAGAGAGAGACAGAGGAAGGCCCCTCTGGAGAGACTCTACCTCTTCCTCCCTTCTCCTTTACATAACTCTCCGCTCTTCTTCTCTCCCACCTATTTTCCTCCCTCCCCTCCTCTGCCTCCCCCTCTCTCTCCCTATCTAGAAAGAAGAAAGAGAGAGATCATATCTGTCTTTCTTTCTCGGAGACAAAGATTCTTATCTTCCTCTATCCTACTCAGTCTCTCTCTCTCTCTCTCTCTCTCTCTCTCGAGGAATCAAGGACTTTCCAAGGATCGCAGTAAGGCGGGCAAAATTGTTTCTCCTTGCTGCGCGTAAGGTGACTTAAGTGCTCCCCTGTATTTTTTGTTTTGTTAGAAAAGTGCTGTTTCTCGAAAGAAGAGTAAAAAGGTTACCTTGAGTGAAAATGCTGACAACATCAAAATGGTTTCGTGGTACTCGAGAAAGTTTGCCGAGCGGATGATCTGCAAAGATGTCGAGTGTTGTCCCGAATATACTCGCCGGCACCCTGACACGCACAAATGAGGTGCGCCGTTCCCCAATTCCGCGGGGTGTGTTCATGTTCAGTATTATCCCGAGCACAATTCTGACGCCTACAAACAACTTCGCACAAGTGTGCACTGTTTCGCTGATATAAAATAACATAAAGCTAATCACAAATTATTACGACAGACTGACTGCTCTATGAACTCTACATGATCGTAGCTGACAAGTAGCATCTTCCTTTGTTACTGGAAGCTAAGGCGGTCGTTTCAGAGAACTTCGATTTGATTGTGCACGAACATTATTCAAGAAACAATGAGTGAGTGAGTGAGTGAGTGAGTGAGTGAGTGAGTGAGTGAGTGAGTGAGTGAGTGAGTGAGTGAGTGAGTGAGTGAGTGAGTGAGTGAGTGAGTGAGTGAGTGAGTGAGTGAGTGAGTGAGTGAGTGAGTGAGTGAGTGAGTGAGTGAGTGAGTGAGTGAGTGAGTGAGTGAGTGAGTGAGTGAACTTTATTAACTGCTCGGGGATCTTTCTCTTCGCTTCTTCAGCCGAGGCTGATGAGCGGTTGGCGCCCCCAGTCCAGGGCACCACTGACTTTCGCCAGTTTACGAGCTTTTGTGACCAGGTAGAGCTGAGCCTCCAAGGTCAGAGCTGGCCAGCACAGCCTCCCGCTGTCTTTCAACTGGGTTTTCAATTTTTTGTAGTTGATGTGAGCTGCATTCCCATGTTATGTGGTACAGGGTAGGGGTCTTCCCGCACCACGGGCACTCGTCTCTGAATGCCGTGGAAATTGCTTGTTTAGATTGTGTTCATCATGAAAGTTAGTAACAACAGAGTAAAGGGCGCACTTGCGAGAGACATGCTCAGCGGCAGTATTCGCCATGATGAATGAACTCATTGTCACTCTCGTTTTTTTTTGCATTGATTGCTCATTTTCCGCATTTACTGTGAGATCCTTTTCCCAGAGCCTCCCTTAACCGCCGATGAAACTGTATTAGTAGCACTTGGTGGCAAACAACAATTCGCACCGGCAGATTAAAATGAATTTAAGTTGAAAAGTTTCTTTTTCTGATGTATAAAATAAATTAGAGAACTGGAAAAAGCTTTACTTTATTAGGAGTATTGTCTAGAAATTTATTTTAACAGTTTTACCCTAAATTTACATAGAATTGAATTGAACAGTGGCCACGTGGCAGGGCATCCGCCTTACATGCGGCATGGGCTGGCTTCGAACCCTCTTACCAGGGTTTAAGAACCTATTTTTCAATGAATACAAGCGTTCACTCAACCTAAGACGCGGCTATTTATAGTTGAGGTGCTTGGAAGAAGTTTTGGACCTATCCTTTTTAAATGCTATACGTTTTTTATAATTTGATTTGGTTTTGTTTATGTAGTTTAAAGTCCCAACGCTACTCAGGCTGCGAGCAGCTTCACGACTTTAAACCACGTAACCGTAGTGGAAGGCTCCGGAAGTTTCGACATCGGTGGTTCCTTAACGTGCACAGGCATCACACAGCACACGGGCGCCTTGCTTTTCGTCTTCATCGAAAATTGGCCGCCGTGGTCGGTATTCGATGCCGCATTCTTGGGTACAGCAGTCAAACTCCCTAATGAATGCGCCACTGCGGCGGGGCTTTCTAAAATGTCGATACAAACATTTAACTCTTCAAATTTAAATAAAGGAAATTTTGTAATATTTCCTACTCTTGGCAATTTCTGCAACTAGAATTTTGTACAGAAAATATTAAAACGCAAATTTGAGGACGGAACATTAATGATAACTAAAATTCCAAGCATCCAGCCGTGGTGGCTGACTGATTTCGTGCGCATGAACAGCCTTGTGGATGACATGGCTGCTATCCTTGTAGCGGTGGCCGCACTTTTGTGAAAGAGAAACTAAAAGCACCCGTATACTGCGTGATGACGGCACGTGTTAAAGAATCGCAGGTAGTGGAAAGTTCCGGAACCTTCCACGACATCGTCTTCGATAGCCTTGAATCACTTTGAGGCACTAAACTCTAAACACACTGTAAATAATTTGCTAGGAAAGGTTTTTTATTAATTAGATACGAAAAAAAATGGGCTAGCACATTGGCCTTCATAGTACTTTTTCTTGTGAGCAGAACACGCAATGATGATGACTGTGAACGTGAGATCTTCATACGGAAAATATTACGGGTTTTCTTTTCTTTATTTCTCTCGATATTTAGAAAATCTTAAAAGCTACGTTCCCCTCAAATCGCACCTAAACAAAATAGAACCAACAGAAAAGTCTTATAAATGCACGAAACATCGCAAGGATTGTGTAGATCTTTACAAAAATATTGTTATAAATCATGGTTACAGAAACTATGGCCTATACAGCGCGATATAAACCTGGCTAACGGTGACCTGGAAACGCAGCCTTTTTTTGTTGTTGTTTTCGTTCAAAGACTTGAATTGTGTCTTTTTTCAATGATTTTCGGAAGCTATACTTGTCAGTGAAATATTTAAACTGTCGTGAGAAAAACATGGGCTGTTCTACGAGTCCATATAATAATGTAGAACGAGTCAAAGCTTCGTCCTGTTTGAACAGAAAAGAAGCGAGTCGATGAACCGGCAGCATGGTTCGGTTCATGCCGTGACTTCGAAATTTAAAATACGACATTAGCTATGGGGTATACCTTAGTAGAGGGCTCAACACAACTTTGATCGTGTGGGGATTTTCAACGTGGTTCTTTACCGCGCATTCGCATCGCACATGCATGGACGCCTTACGCTTCTCCTCCCTCGAAACACTGCTAGAAGTGCAGGTGTAATACTGCCGAGCTCCCGTTGCCTGACATCATAAAAAAAAGATAAATCATGTTAAAAAACATATGCTGGTAGCGCGTTGGCAGTGGGTGAGCCACTGATCCACGTCATCATCAGCTACTCCCTCGAAGAGGCGGGGATATAGGTAATGCGTGGAGGAACTGCTGTGTTGTAGGCCGGAGGGCAATTTCTCTGTCCAGGAACATTTAGGCCACTTGAGGGGGTAGGTGGGCAAGACGTCGACTCCGGCGAGGCTCGAGCTGATAATTCGTTGTGGGTTGCGCACCCTGCACCTCCACAAGATGTTGCACAGCAGAACGTCAACGTCCCCTCAAGATATGGCCGCGCCCGACGCATGAAGTCAGCTCTCGGTAGCCCTCAGCCGCCCCAACTTCCACTTCTTTTTGCCAACCCCCTTCTATTACGGCTTCTTCGCTCCTCCGGGAGAATATTTTTTTTTAATCTATTGCACTTCCATGGTTTACTGAGACCGGAGATTTGTAGCGTCATATCACTTTTTGTAAATTTCGAAAACGCAGATTTACGAGACACAAGGGTGTACAAATATCGTCGCCCAAGCCCAAAAGTGCGCCTGTTCTGCTAACCGCAAATAGATGTCAATCACCAGTCACTGCGTGAAGCAGCTGTAATGTGGCCTCTCTCCTGTGTGAATTGGAGTAATAAGCAGAGGAGAGCACAGCAGCTTGCGAGGAGCACTCCGGGTCCCGTTACAAGTTGTTCCAGAGAGACGTGTAATGATTAACGTTGCTTTACAGCACAAGCTTTTCGAAAGGGGCCCTCGGTAGATGAAATCTGTTGAGCCACAGCACCGAGCGAACTCATGTTTTCAAAATTAAAAAAAAAAGAAAACAAAGATGCTGTTATCAAAGGCCGGCTATAAATCTGCAATTGCATTCATGCACCGAAGTTTAATATTTTAATCTATTAGAATTTAGATAACTAGATTTCTTGTTACTACAATTCACCTGTTTTCTGATGAGGTATTGCAACGCGAATAAAGTGATATCGATATCTAAAAACAGCCTTTTTTTTTTATACAACCGTGTTCTTCTTCGCTGAACCATGATGTTCAGCAAATGATTGTGTAAGCCCCCTGTCATCCTCGTCCGCATCAGAGTCCAGACCACGCCTTGATTGCCTCTGAACCATGGTGGCCATTTAATCTTCCTCGAGGGACGTCTAGCCATGTAAATGGTAAAGCTATCGCAGGGCACAGCACCAGGGCGTTGCCGGAAAACTAGCAAAAAACTCGGTGGCGCTTTCTTGCTACGAGACCAAGACGACAGAATTGGACTGTCTCTCGCAATAAACGGAGCACTCCGAGTAGATCACTTCTCCTTATTTTTTTTCTTTTACTTAGCACCGTGCTGAAGCGTCCTTGAACGTTTTTTTTTTGTATTTCGTGCCTCCACATTGAAGCTAACGTTACGACCACATCTTGAACAAGTCCCTTACTTTTTGAGCTCACTTCATTTCTTCTATTATTCATGTACTTCTTACTGTATGAACCTCTGTAGGTTATTTCGGGTAGCATGATGCCGTAGGCTCTCAGAGTTATTGCTCGTATTTTATCTTTATGAATGTGTTCCTGATACCCAAAATGAACCTCAGTTTTGCAAATTTCTCTGCTGTTGCTAAAGCGTCTTCCGTATTACACAGTACTGTTTTCCCTCGAAACAAACATTTTATCACGGAATATATTTAGTCGGAGGATACCAAAAAAAGAAGACAGCGCAAAGCAGTTTTTGAAACGGTATGGGGTCAATCGCTGAAATACATGCCTATCTCGTGAGAAACCCTGCCGAGCTCCACTTTTGCTTAATGTTCGTTTCTCTCTACAGTCTTGTCTCTTTCCAACGCTTCAGATATTCAGAATAAATTGGCTGAAAAATTGACGCATGCAAATTCAGTATGTCCACTTTTGGTTTTTGTTCTGTTTGAATAGTGTGTTCAGGATTTAATTTTTGTGTAATTATCGCGCTTATATAGTCGTACTTTTCAATAAATGTGCACACCTTTTTAGTTTTTCTGTACCTCAATCACCTTCATTTCTGCTTAACAGAAAATTGTTTATATATATCGGCATTTCTGTTCCCATTCCGATTTTTTTTTCATCTTAATTTCCACGGAATGCCACAAAAAGTTGTTCTGGAGTACGATATTGATCAAGCGCTAAATAGGTATCTGAAGCGATAATGCGCGTTTTTGAGAGAAGAAATTGATGGCGGCTTAACTCGATTAAGCCTGGATATAAGTAACGAAAGCTACTAAATGGATTGATCACAAAGTCCGACTCGAACGTTCTCGTCGCCAATGCACTGGCAGCAAACAATATAGTGTGATCGGCGATTCTACGTGTCTTCTTGCCTGCTTCCGAATCTTTTCTCCATTTGACCCGCTTCTTCTTCTCCTCCCTCTGCTCTCTCTTCCCGTCTTCTGCTTTCCTTCTTTGTCTTCTTCTTCTTCTTCTTGGCATCTTCCGAATCTTCTCGCTTCATTTATTCGGCTTCTTCTTCTTCTTCTTCTTCTTCTTCTTCGTCTTCTCTCTCTTCTCGTCTTTTTCTCCTTCTCTTCTTCTGTTTTCTTCTCCTTTTTCTAGGCATCTTCCGAATCTTTTTGATCCATTCGATCGGCTTCTTCTTCTCCTCCTCCTTCTTCTCTCTCTTCTTCCTCTTTGTCTGTGGCTCGGAGCAGCTAGTTGCCATGGTTACGGCGTATGCACAGTCAGTTCCGTCGTTCAGTCATGTCCGACTCTTCATGACCCTATGGACCATATCACGCCACGCTTTCCGGTCTCTCACTATCTTCCTAACATCAGATACCTTCATCTGCAGCGCCTCGAGGATGCCATCTAACCATCGCGTTCGCTGCCTACCCCTTCTCCGGTGACCCTCAACCTTTCCCAACATCAAATCTTTCTCCAGTGACTCCTCTCTTCTCATCAGATGACCAAAGAAGCTGAGCTTTAACTTTAGAATTTGACCCTCCAATGAGCAGTCAGGGTTTATGGTCGACAATATCGACTGATTTGATCTTCTGGCCGTCCAAGGAACTCTCAAGATTCTCCGCCAGCACCACAATTCAAACGCGTCAATTCTTCGGCGGTCAGCCTTCTTCACAGTCTAACTCTCGCATCCATACATCACAACTGGAAATACCATAGCACGAGTTATACGGATCTTGGTTGGCAGACTAATGTCTCTGCTCTTTACTAGGCGGTCAAGGCTAGCCATGGCTCAGAAGTAGGCGTCTCCTAATTTCATGGCTGCAGTCTCCTTCCGGGGTTAGCTTGGAGCCCAAGAAGAGAAAATCTGTCACAGCTTCCACTTCTTGTCCCTTTATGCTCCAGTACTTGATGGGGCAAGACGCCATGATCTTTGTCTTTTTAATGTTCAGTTAAAGTTTCCTTATGTTTTCTTGTCACTCACATTCTTGTTTACCTTGATTTGTAGTGCCGACTGTACTTACTCACTCCTGCTTGGACTGCCAAGAGGCAGTTGGCAGTATCAAATAAATAAATAAATAAATAAATAAATAAATAAATAAATAAAGCCCAAACTTCTCACTCTCTTCTTGTACGCGCGTCAGAAGTCTCTTAAGTTCCACTTTACTTTCTGCCATTAAAGTGGTATCATCCGCATATCTAAGGTTGTTGATACGTTTCCCAGCAATCTTCACTCCAGCTGAAGACTCGTCCAAACCGGCCTTCCTCATGATGCACTCAGCATATAGGTTAAATAGGCAGGGTGACAGTATGCAGCCTTGTCTCACTCCTTTCTCAATCGGAAACCAATCAGTAAGACCATGCCCAGTTCTGACTGTGGCCTCTTGCTCTTCATACAGGTTCCTGAGGAGATAGATGAGGTGATTTGGAACTCCCATCTCTTGGAGAGCTTGCCACAATCTGCTGTGATCTACGCAGTCAAACGCATTCGCAAAATCAATAAAGCAGAAGTAGATAGATATTTGGAACTCTCTTGCTTTTTCCATGATCCAGCAAAGGTTGGCAATCTGGTCTCTAGTTCCTCTGCCCTTGCGAAACCCAGCTTGCACGTCCGGAAGCTCCCGATTCACGTACTGCTGCAGCCTACCTAGAAGGATTTTCAACATCACCTTGCTAGCATGCGAAATAAGCGTGAGCGTGCGGTAGTTGGAACAATCTTTGGCACTGCCTTTCTTTGGAATAGGGATGTAAACAGACCACAGTAGTGATCCGAAATGCGCCGCTGGCTAGCCTAGTGTAGCTTTCGCTGCGAAAAGCTGCGCTTATCTATACTGCCATAATGTCCATGTCTTTCAGGTTTAATTGCGTATGTTCTTGCTGAAAGTGTTGTAGAAGCCTCATAATATTCGAGTGTCTGAATGTGAGAGACAGTCATTTGTGGAAAAAAAATGTTTTCTGAGCAATGTTGATAGCTGCGCTCTTTCTTATCGCTGTTGAGGGTATTTCTGGAGGAAATACTTTAAAACCTTTCGTTTAGAAATTCGGTTTTTCATCATTCTTTTCAGCTGCATCTCTGTCTTGACTGGGTCATACATATAAAACATATAAAACAAAGGAGATATTTACTATTGAAAAGGATTCGAAAGAATTAAATTCGGAATGAATACTTTTAAAACTCGGCCACTATTGATGACTCTTTTCTTTTTCTTCGTCGCATACCCCAATGAACGTTTTTTGCAAGGATCCATCCTGCCTGGGGAAATTCTTTACGGATGTTCATTTGTTAGAGAAATGTGTTAAAGAGAGTCTCAATTTAGGTGGCCCTGGTTAGTGCGCCATTCCTCATGTCGGTACTGCTCAACGAGTACTTCACTATATATCTGGTGAACACGATCTAAGTACTATGCTTTTATATGGCAATGAAGTGCCCTGTTTTACTTTAAAATAGTATGCTTCCTATTTATTTACTTAACTTGAGCTTAGTGGGAAAAGGAAGGGTGTTTAGAAGCATATGAAAAAAAAATTAATCACACACGAAGGGGCGCAAAAGCATCAAAACACCCCTATGCGCGAAGCTTCCAGAAGAAGAAGAGATCTGCAGTTAACGAGATGCTGATACACAATGCACCCATGCCATAGCACAGAAACATTGTTCTGCCTAATAGCACTTGTGAAAAGCGCTGTTGAGGGTAGTCAGCTTTTTTGCCCGCACACAATACGCGCCTTGTGTTTCTGCCTTGTGAGAGATGTGAGACAAGCAAACAAAGGCGCGCACGTTGCGCTTTCCTGGTACTCCCCAGTACCCACAATGAAATGTCATTATTTGCGGATTGGATGCTTCTCATACAGGTTTGCAACCCGTCCGGCTTCGGAAGTATTGATAGAAAGTAAATGCCATAGGCTAATGGTGCTAGGTCATGCGGAGGCCACTTGCGTTGTGTGTATTTTGTAAAGGGGGGGGGGGGGGGGGGATTGCAACGGCGCACTTTTGTATGTTTTCTTTCTGTTTTGCATGAGACTTTATTCTTGCGAAGCGAATGCAGACATTACAAGGAGTAGATCGTAGATCGCCTAATCTTTTTCAGTTGTGTTTTGACTTCAGAACAGACCCTTCCTTCACTTGCGACAAGGCACCATTAGCCTCTGCCGTCCTAGACGGCAGGGATTTGCGAAAGAAAAGGCGAAAACGCTTAAGGAAAGCAGCTTAAGCTAAATTTTTATACGTTCCCAAAGTTACGAGCAGCCACATCATTACTTTATGACGCGAAAATAAAGGGCACAGGCGAAAAAGAAAAAAAATACGGAACCGTATTTAAGAGTATAAAACAAACTCTCCGACACTTTGAGGTCATTGTGTGCGACTCGCGCAAAGGAATACATGCTGAACATGCGACGTTTTCCAAGTGACGGGCTGGAAAACATGATCTGAAAATATCGCCTGTTCAATCGAATTCCCTATCTATTTGCGTCTCCTGTGCTGTGCGATGTCAGTTCACGTTAAAGAACTCCAGGTAGTCGAAAATTTCGAAGCCGTCCACTATAGCGTCTCTCATAGTCTGAATTGCTTTGGAATATTTAACACCATGAAACAAAAACCAATCTTGAGGCCCATTTTCGTTTGCTAACATTATTCAGAGCAGTCCTGTCCGATTGTTTTAATAACGAAGCTTCCATAAGCCATTTCTGGAACATCAATTCGCCTCGGTATATTGTAGTGCTTTCCAAAGGAAGATAGGAGAAAAAGAAGAAACAAACAATTAATCGAAAAATAAAGACAATGCTATTAATAATTTCGTTGTGAGTGACCCTTTTAGGTTAAAAGCCCCGCATCAGCTGCAGTATGCGCATACGATGAATTAGCAAAAGTTGAGGCCAAGGTAAGGGGAGATATAGACAGCGTTCCTTCAACGCCCTACAATACAGGGTAAGAAGACGCAAGCTTAAATGTTCTCTTAATGTTTGATTGCGCAAAATCAGGGCAGTTTGGTTAACTATATTGTATTCTGTCTGTACTTTTGATCTTTTGTAACCGTAGTGAAGACTTTGTCAGCAAATGGACGCTTACATATTGAGGACCGCTCAAGTAAGCCTTCCTCTACCATGTATTCGCCCCGCTAACCCTGCTCATTTCTATGAGAGGTATGCCACCGTAAACATAAATGATGGACTGCTCCACAGAAGCCGAGTTCAGAAAGACTCAGTTTTTTCTCGTCTCCCTCTGCCGTCGTGCTTTTATAAGTTTGTAAAGCCACCCAGGCCTGCGCGACGTAGGGGTTTTCACAGTCACAGCATCGCGTCGATCTATATATAATTCGACTTCATCAGATCCATCAGGTCCTTATGTGCGCGCTTTCGCATTGTGAGCGCTGTTTGGCTGGTATTGTAATAGCGTTTCTGTGTATTTGTCTTTTGGAATGTTTGCTCTGAGTGACCAAGTTTCGTTGTTGTAACTGATAAAGCAAAATGACAGCATCGTTATACGTAGTTCATAACGTACTGTGGTGCCACGGTAGTGCATGGTTGTGTCCGATATAAGGTGTGTTTATAAGGTACATCCTAAAGGTCCCATTTTTTTGTTTGGTCAAAAAAGGGGCTTGCAACCAAGGCCGACCTTTTCTTCTGCCTGAAGCATTTGATCTCCATCTTACATAATGTTCTATTATCATCTTTCTGGCTCAATACCTTCAGCAGGCTTATATTTTTTCTCACTCCTTTTGCACATGTCGGAGCAACTGCAAGTCGAAGCTACTCATCAATGAACAAATATCGTGACGCTTAAATGGTACGCTGCCTTCGAATTCTTAAACGAAAGGACACCTCTCTTCAAACCTCTAAAAGAACCAAGTGCCCCATTTTTGTTTGCGCTTTCATTGCCTCTGTTTTGTCAAAGGAATAAGAAACGTCATTTTTCGAGCAGTCCATAATGGGCGCGCGCGCATTTGACCATCTGGTGACATCAGTCTACATGTGTACATAGCGGCTGTTTTCCAGTTTCACATGAAGCTACTCTAAGCTTCTTCGAGATAGCCGCGCATAGAGAGCTGCAAAGCGACATGCAGAAAGCTTCGTCGTTATCCAAAACTGCGAGTGCAGCCGTTCTGCGGCCTGCGTTTGGGAAACGACGAGCGCCTAACGAGCATGTGTCAACGGCACGCCCGCGTGTGGCGCCGAAAAGACCGGATGTCGTCAAATGCTTCTGCAAGAACGTGAAGGACACTGCATGCGCAAAGGAGGCAGTGTAGCTTTGAAAAACGCCGTGTAAGACAGCGCTGCTTTGCGGGCGCTTCCCAGGGTGGTTTGGAGCAGTACGCCAGGAGGCTACAGGACTTCAGCTTGGAGATAGTGCGTGCAGCGACTCCGCGCATGCGTGAAAAAATGTAGGCGGTGGATAGCAAAAAAAATAATGAGCTAGCTTTAAAGAAAAAGCCTACGACATTCAATAGATGCCAGATTTTTTGTAGCTTTAGTTTTATATATAGGATTTGTAGCAGAAAATGGGCCAGAGTTGGTGTAATTTCTGCCTAACTATATGCAAGAGTGGTCTGCAGTCAAATAACAATATCAACCGCTTATGAAAGGTTGGTTAAGGCCACATTACGAAAACATACAATTGGGAAACAAAATGCCTAAGCGAGTATGGTGTATAACTTTGAACGCCCCATTAGTATTTGTGATAACAAATAACGTTGGAAACAAACGAAAACAGAAGAAAGAAAAATTCTAATATTCGCTACCTCGAGTTGACGAAATCATCGCTCTTGTAACTACCCTTGTGTGATTTTGCCCGTGAACATTATTCTCCTCTAGAGACCGGTTAAAGGGATACTGAAGAAAATCTGAAACTTCGGAAAAGCGGCTTCTTTATTGGCTATAGGGCAGATTTTAAAACTAAATTATAGCTAAAAGCAAAAAGAATATATAAAGCAATCACCAGTAATCATTGCACGGAAGCTCATCTGTTGCTACATTAAAGTTTTGCCTCCAAAACCGCGGGGAAACGAGAAGCGCATTATATGAAGTGTAAGCTCATAGTTCCTTAGCGTATCAGTACACCGCCAAAAAAAAAAAAAAAAGAAAGAAGCGAGGAGAAAAAGACGGTCGAACAAAGCGCAAAATTAATGCTACTGCGTTTTTGTTTTTGCCAGTAAATTCGTGCTTTAATACCAAGTGAGCATCAACGTTGCCGTTAACGAACGATTCGACTTATAAACAGAGATAGAATGGGTTCTAGTTTCTCCCAATATGCGTTTAAAAATTTGAAAGACATATAAGCTCCGTATTTATTTGGATGAAGGCGGCAGAGTTAATGGGTTCCGTCCGCGCCTTCCCTTGTGGATTTTCGCTCGCACACATGCACTTCATAACTGTCTTTATCCCTAATTCTATATTTGGAGCCTCTATTCGCTCTCACAGTTTCATTAGCACACAGTGTTATGCTACCACTTTATCTCAAAAACCACGCTGTCGTATGAAGGTGCCTGCGTGGTTTATAGGTAGATTGACGCAAGATGCCACCACTGTCCCATCACTGTCCCATCACATGGACGTTGCTCGAGTATATTACTCCTCTTAGTTCGGCCATGCCATGTGGTCTCATGACGTCACACAACCGGCCAACCTATCAACGCCTAACCATATCACCATGTGACAGAGGCAGGTACTTGGCCCTGCGTATGTTGGACTTTTGTTTCTGACCACTGATCTGTCACCTGCCAGCTCGGGACTTTTCGTTCACAGCGTCAACAACACTTACAAAAACAAACCGACGCTAGAGTGCATGGAAAACTAGACCTTCGTAACTATTACTTTACAAAGGAAGTAGTGCGGAGTGTGGCTTCTTGGGCGCCACTCATTTACAAATCTCATTGTTGTGACACACCGCATATTTTACGCTAGGAGAGAAACCTATCATTACTATTTTAGAATATGATGCGAGCAAACATCACCATTTTTTGTGTCAAAGGTATCTGTGCATACCATACCCCAACGTTTGGCCCACACCTTACTTGCACCGCTGCATACGAGCGAGCTCTAAACTTCCTCCGCCGTGTTCTGGGCAACCTTTAGGCGATTATGACAATCTGCTCGAATCTCCTGTCTCAAGCACTTCTAACAGCTTAGTTGCAATGTGTCCCAAATGTAAAGAACGTTCCGTGAGTAGTACGACTCCTCTCGCTTTGTTAGCCCTTCACAGGCTTCTTAGATGTCCGATCCGCGGCCATTGACACGTAGTCTAGGCATATAACTGATTCATCTTTCATGTCTCTATGGATGGGAGGTGAGATCTGCGCGTTCATGCCCGAATTCCGTGCCTCTAATCGTAGGTACCCCCGCTGTAAAATGAAATGGGAGCGAAAAACAAGCTCGATCAGACGAATGCAGATTAAGGGTCAACTCAGTACCGATCCCTGAATAACTAATATATTTACTCAAGCTCAACACAATCTATTAAAATCCACGCAGAGGTCGCATCCCAGCGTCGGGTGTTTAACTTGGTACATATACCGTCTGTTGCAGAAGTTTGCAGCCCAACGCGCCGGGCGGAAGAGCAGTATCGCTCCTGAGAGGTGGCGCTGCGCCCGCCGGCGCTGCCTGGTGACGCAGCTATAAAGAGTGAGGAGGCTTGTTCTCTTCCCCTCATCCCGCGGCTGAGAGCAAAGATGTGCGATATCAACCGCGGAACGAAAGGAAGAGAACAAGCCTCCTCACTCTTTACAGCTACGTCACCAGGCAGCGCCGGCGGGCGCAGCGCCGCCTCTCGGGAGCTGTACCGCTCCTCCGCCCGGAGCGGTGGGCTGCAAACTTCTGCAACAGACGGTACACTCACCTAGCGCATGTTAAAGGCTGAAGGTATACACTTTGCTTGCGGTCTCTTCCAACGTATAAAAGCCCGAGAAATCATTGTGCGGGCTTTTTTTTCTATCGCAAGTTGGTTGGTTGGTTGGTTGGGTCATAGGAAGGGAAAGGCGCAGTATCTGTCACACTTGCTCTGTGGGCACCTGAACCGCGCCGTAAGGGAAGGGATGAAGGAGGGAGTGAAAGTGGATAGAGAGAAAGGGGGCCGTAGTGGAGGGCTACGGAGTAATTTCGACCACCTGGGGATCTTTAACGTGCGCTGACATCGCAGAGCACACGGACGCCACTTCGTTTCGCCTCCATCGAAACGCAGCCGCCGAGGCCGGGATTCGATCCCGGGAACTCCGGCACAGTAGTCGGGCGTCTTACCACTGCACCACCCCGGCGGGGCACTCTATCGCAAGTACCTTGCCAGTTTCTCCAAGTACCTTGCCAGTTTCTCTGTAGCTTCGCTGTCTTTGCGGTACAGACAAAAAAGTGAGGATGATAAGTGTTGAGCTTGTTCTCAAAGTTTTCTTCATTATTTGCAGGTGAGTCCTGGCGACATCTAAGCATGCCCACTACGGGTTACAGCCGCCGTAACAAATTTCGAGTGCGCAACTCTAGCAAACCATTTCAAGGTAAGAACAAAGGAATTTTTGGTGGGACTGATATAAAAGCCAACCTGCAGTGCCGATATGAAAAACAACGCTTGGCTAAGCTTTAAAATACATTTCATATCTGCATCACAAAGCTAACGCTGCCGCTGTTATCCAAAAAAAGTAATACTAAAGTCGTCATATAAGGGCACCCAAAGGGAGTAATCTTCTACACAATGACGAAATAGTGTTCCTATTGGTGTGACACTTGTAGTGCTTTCTCAGATATAGAAGGTTTCGACTGTAGACTCAAGTTACATCCTCTGCATGTTTTTAACCTAGATTCTATCTATTTGTGTAAGTTGTTCTGCTGCTCGGCGATTTTCGGTCTGTACAGAAGCAGTCACTCGCATCAAATGAGTCATACCCACCTCTTAAGCTTAATTTTACTCGCATCCCTTTATTTCATGTCGCGATTTTTTATTCTTTCTTTAACGTCGTATCTTGACTTCTTTTGATCTGTTTCATGCTCTCTTGTAAAAATGTCTTACCAAATCGCCTATACCTTCGCACTGATAAGTTCAAGCGTGTAAAGTGCCACATCCAGCTACTAAATGTTGAACCTCACCATGTCTGTGTGCGACTACCATCGGAGTCTATGCTCATAAGGCTACGCTTGCAAACAAGTCATGGTTGCGAGGGGCCTCGGGCATGTTTGGTTAGGAGAGGCATGTAGAAAACTTGACAGGCGCTGGCTAATACGGAAGAGCAAACTTTGCGTGAAGAAAACGTTTCGATGGACTGCAAAAACGAGGAACGCACCGAAACTAACTAGAAGAATGGGGAGAAAGGGGGTGGAGGGAGTATAGTGCTGATAGCATCGGTCTAGGTGAACAGGCAAGGACCTAAAAGGCGCGTCCCAAAAGAAAAGAAGAAAGACACTTTCCTGAGGGTTGTCACTGATTAGGAGCAAGCCCTGGGGTTTTGAGCTCACTGAAACAGAAAGCGTACCAGCAAACAAGTGTGGACAGCAGGAGGGCAAAGATGGCAGACCACAACAGATAAAAGAAAGCAGGATGTCGGGAAAGGTTCCATCTTGCCCAGAGGAAGCTGGACAAGTAAAAGTACAATTTCCAGGGAACAAATGTACAAGGATTAAAATGGGGAATAGTGGGCAAGATGGGTCGTGGATGAGAACTGCGCGATGGCGTGAGTGTGTATGCGGCGGACACTAGGCGTGTTTGCTAATAAGCGTGCAAGTTGGAGACATCGTAGTATGCCGAAGGGCTTCACATGCAACAGAGAACAACGTTCTGTTTTTTTTTTTTTCATTCACTTGCCTATTTAATGGTACCAGACACATTTTGCCCTTCCCTACAAAGGAATACGGAAAGAAAGTTTCTACACTATATCCACCACCGCATATAGAAATAGTGCATACTCTGACTCCGCTGAGTAGAAACAAAAGCACCGATGAACATTATTTTTGTCGTTTGTCTTTGCGCAACAGAAAATCTCATTGCCAAGAACCTGTTCGCCTCAAGATGACATTTAAAACGTTTTGCTGAAGGCGAATTTCTCGATACCAGTGAGCGTAACGTTTCTAGCTCATAACTGTGCTTCATTTTAAGCAACCTAATCATATGCAGGCTGAAGTGAAGATATAAAGCCGGGAATAGGAGAGGGGGGGGGGGGGGGGGGGGGGGGTGGACATTGTCTGTCATGTGTGGGTTTTATTTAAATGCCAGGCATTACGTGCATTTATTCAATATATTAATCTCACTACCTGAGAAAACCAGATAAAATATACACATCTGACTGCCTTGGACCGAGAGACTATTCTAGCGAGAGATTATACAAAGAACTCCTCACAACGGGCATTTGGCTATACAATTCTTCTAGAAATACCGGCTGGGAAGAAGGGTAAATCTGTGTTTTCTACTTTGTGCAAGAGCGGCGGGTTTACTAGAATCGACCAAATACAGTCATATGCAGCATTGCAGCTTTACAGCAACATACGCCTTATATGAGGAGGATATGCATATCCTTTTCAAACATTTATGTTCCCGAGGGCTAATTATTTACGTCGTGTTAAGAATATGCCCTTTACTTTTTATCATAATAAATAATTGATACTTGGTGATATCTGGAGGCAAGCTTCTTTGCTTATTTTATTCTTCCAATAAACATTCTGGTGTTTTGCATGTTTCATAGGGCTTTTTTTTTTCTACCTTGCCAGTATACCTAGCGACCCTCCGTCTGGATGGTTCTGCCATCACCCCCTTTTCCCCAATTATTGTTGTTGTTTGCATTTTACTCTATGGTATTTTTGTGGGTTACAAATATATTCCGGTTCTTTTCTTCAAATAAAAACAGGACACTGTTTCTTTTTCAGCTACGATTCATTTGTAGGAGAACGCTTGGGGTGTGTCTCTTATGTACGTGCTGTTGCTTGGGGCTTCACCGTGAATACCACCAAGGTTGGCTAAATGCTTTGAAGATATTCTTAATATTGAAAACACGTATGAAGTGACCGCATTCTTCTTTTTATCCTCGGAGGTTTGCCGTGCTTTTTAAAAGCCTGTCTGCTTCTTTCGCTAAGCAACTTCCTAATTTGAACTTAGCTGTATTTATAGGTATCGTCAGAGTAGCAGGTTTTGTGGAATTGGGCAAATCTCAACGCGCACAAAATATTAGAGGACCAAGTAGAGCTTCAGCTCTAGTAAAGACCGCCTTGACCGCCTAGTAAAGAGCAGAGACATTAGTCTGCCAACCAAGATCCGTATAACTCGTGCTATGGTCTTTCCAGTTGAGATGTATGGATGCGAGAGTTAGACTGTGAAAAAGGCTGACCACCGAAGAATTGACGCGCTTGAATTGTGGTGCTGGCGAAGACTCTTGAGAGTTCCTTGGACTGCCAGAAGATCAAATCAATTAATATTGTCGACCATAAACCCTG
Source organism: Amblyomma maculatum (assembly GCF_055883805.1). Classification (NCBI taxonomy): domain Eukaryota; kingdom Metazoa; phylum Arthropoda; class Arachnida; order Ixodida; family Ixodidae; genus Amblyomma; species Amblyomma maculatum. The sequence continues at coordinate 371,299,842 of NC_139344.1, read as the reverse complement.
ACTGCTCATTGGAGGGCCAAATTCTAAAGTTAAAGCTCAGCTACTTTGGTCATCTGATGAGAAGAGAGGAGTCGCTGGAGAAAGATTTGATGTTAGGAAAGGTTGAGGGTCGCCGGAGAAGGGGTAGGCAGCGAAAGCGATGGTTAGATGGCATCCTCGATGCACTGCAGATGAAGTTATGTGATGTTAGGAAGATAGTGAGAGACTGGAAAGCGTGGCGTGACATGGTCCATAGGGTCACGAAGAGTCGGACACGACTGAACGACTGAATTGAACTGAGAGCTTCAGCGCACAAATAACACTATTGAAACAGTTAAGACAGCAATATTCTCCCAAGCTCGTTTCTTTCATGTAGCACATCTTCTTCGATTTGTGTGTGTGGTCGCAATCATAAGGTATCAGTTGCATTCTTCCCAAGAGAGCAATCTCGTAACTGTCTATAATAAACTAACTAAATAAATGAATAAATGAAGAGCGGTTCAAAATGAATATCCACTATTTTGTTGCCGAACATTTCATAGAAGGACTAGTATTCGACGGCCTTGTCCCCCCCCCCCCCCCCCCCCAAGAAAAAAAAACAAAAAAAAAAACAATTCTTTAGCTCCTGCAAAGCAAGTTCTGTTGCACAAAATATACATGGGAAAACTTAACTTCCCAGGAGCAGACAATTACTTGCTGGCGCAGTTCGGCAAAATAAGGCTAACTCCCGCCAATAAGGTTAAAGTCGAAGTGCTTGATAATGTTCTCTATAACCGGCAGAGCCCAAGATGTAATGGTATCACAGTCCTCATACATTCTCATAATAGTTGTACAGCTTAAATCGACTCAATCTGTCCTGGATGAAAACATAGAAGGCCAAAAGTAATCACTTCCAGTTATTCTAGCAGACAGGGAATTGAACCTGGTTCCTTTCGAGTTTCACTCACCGCAGTTTCATGAGACCATCAGTCAGCTTCCATTGCGTGCTCTACAAAGAGCAAGCGGACGGGCGAGGAACGCATTAGAGTTATTCTTCCATCAATCTTTTCCCCACGATCCGCAAAAAGCACATGTAATATTAAAGCAAACGAGTTGAATTACACGCTTAATCAAGGTCATCGGTACGAGTTGCGGTGAATCTGGTCAGGAAGACGCAACAAAGACTAAAGGAAGTGCTCTTACGGGATTCGATCAGCGTGAACGATGAGGGTAAACAATTCCTGGCGCCACGAATGTTTCGCAGGGGCGGACGGAGAATGCATGCAGACATTGCATGCAACCCCACATATGACCTTGCTCCTACTTCCGATGGGCTGTTATATTCACTTCGGGGAGCGTAGTGTTGGTTGTAATCAATATACTTTCTTTTGAATCTCCATGGATATCAATGAGTGTATAACATAGTAGCACGACAATGCAAACACGTACTGAACAAAAGGACGAGTCAACGTGTTTACAAACAACTGAACAAATGTAAGATGCGTGCAATACATTAAGCAACACTAGACAATATTAGGGAACTCTCTTCTTTTGTATTAAAGCACGCTGTTCAAACAGAAGCTGGAAAGCAGGGCGTTTCTAAAGGAAGAAGGTCGTCGCTATTTTTGCGACAAAGATGCAGTCGGAGTGTATCGATCTTACCTCATGATCCGGAAGTTGTAGAAAATAATAAGGCTGCCGAACTTCTATAAGTGGCGAGAAGTGACGAAGCTATTTCGTATGTGCTGAATGCTCTGTTTCGTAGCTGATGACTTTTTTGGTGTATCCGCTGTGTTAGCTGAAATGCCTCTCTTCTGCAGCATAACTTAAGTAATTTCTTTTAGTTTTTGTGGCAAATATGGAGGACCATTTGCCGTCCTCATGCGGCCGTAACTGTGTTTGATCCTAATATGGCCGCAGTGTTGCCTGATAAATAGTCTCATAAAAAAGGTCACCTTAAGAGGAGGGTCATGTCGGCTGCGCAAAAAATATGAATGGTATCAGTTGTGAAGGGTGGTGCCTCATCATTCGTTGCGGGTAGTGCGCCAGAAGCAAACGAGCCGCCGCAACTGTAAATACAATTCAGGCCTAACAAGAATCTTAAGTGGCCGACATGCGCTCGGCAGCCAAAATGATCATTGTTGGGAATCACTGAGGCCTGTTTTCAGAAATTTCTGAAAAATAAAAAGTTTCCTTTTGTACTTCTTTGTACCTTACTTTCACCTGTAAATCTCTGCCAGCAATTTCTCGTAAACGTTTCTAAGAAAAGAGGCTTAGATTTAAAGAAAGAAAAATAAGCTCAATTTTATATCTCCAAGAATTTATATTCTTTTTTTTTTTACTCTGGTTATATCTGCGATGTTTTGCTGCCGCTGTCCTTATTGTGCTTACATATGACGAGCTGAATACACGCATAGGGTTGGCTGTGGCCTTTAAATGGAATGCGGAGGTTGCCAAGGATTAAGCGCTCCCTTCCACCTTACATCGTCACCGTAATTTCTCTCTGAATTTATGGGCAGTAAATCTTTCCAACAACAAAAACAGCAGGTCACCTTTCCGAGCATAAATTCTAATATATTCTTCAAATATTCGCTGAAACAAAATTCTATATTACGCGGTTGGTCCTTGTTTCAGGTATAAAAAAATTTGGTATCATATAAAAAAATTATTTAAAGTGACATGAAGTCTTATTCTATGTTGCGGGGGTTTAGTGTTACAAACTGTTTGTCTTTAAATCGTGTTCTATCTGTCATTCTTTCGTGGCTGTGTTTCCTCATCGCGAGACGTGTGCCTATACGCATGTCACCTCTCTTCAAGCCATCGAGCTGGAGGTTAGATGCTTTCCTGAAGGTCTCTAGACGTGGCGACAAAGGCGCAGTGTAGACACTTCGAAATGTATAGCTGTCACTTCTGGTCTGGCGACTTCACTTCCCTACAGACAGTGGCAATTATTCTGTAGTATTCTATTCTTTTTTTACTCATTGAGGTTTTTATTGCTAGCTCAGTAATTATATGATTGGCTCTTATTTTTGGCTCTTTCAGAAATCTTGCTTTTATCGTAGCTTCCCCGTACATGGACTATGTTTCCAATAAATATCGTCATGGCTTTCATCAGCATTTCAAGAGATGTTGGAGATATCCTTAATATTTATGATAGTCTGAGACCTGCATAAGAAATGAGTAAACCATGTAGTATATACAAAGGGTTAAAATGTAAATGGAGAGGCAGTCGTTTACACGGCAGTGACAGCATTATATTGTAGTGGAAGACCTAACGGAGCATCCCTAAAAGGTCGGAAATTATGCTATCCCTTTCATGGAGTATATGGTTCGCGTTAATTTGGACGCACTAGTATTAACTAACAATATCTGTGCTTTGGGAATAAAGTAGCATGTAATAAGAGCTGAAGGTGAGAGTTTGTTTAAGCATTAAATAAATAAAAAAAAAAAACACTGCAACATAAGTGCTCACGCGTCTCCCCGAGTAATGAAGTTTGGGGAATTGAGGCAGCCGCCATCGAGCGCCCTATCGTACATCAGACTCACCGCCTTTCGAGTACCATGGCAGTAAATTACTTTGCGAACTAATTTGCATAGTACAAAATCTCCAATGCTTCTTTTTCTTCGCAACCGTACGAGGTTAAAAGGCAGGGTGCCTCGTTAATTAATGCCGCAGTGGCCGCAAATGGGCCGCGACCCTTTTCCAGAACCCGGCTTATTTTGAGTCTTCGGTCAAGAACCGTTCGCTGCCATAGCTTCTCGTGAGAGGTCGTTCACTTAAAAGCAAGAAAAAAAAAAAAAAAAAATGGCGCAAATACGCTGTCATAATTTTTAGTGTTTGAAAGCTGTGATTTCTTTCTTTTTCGCATTGCATATTTTGTGAAACCAACTCATACAGTGCGTAACAACTGGGACTGCTTGCGTTTACGAGATGCGGAAACGTAATAAACAAAATCCCTGCCCAGGTTGAAGCGCACCTTTCTCACGCTTTGATCGATAGTAAATACGTCGGTCAATATAAACGAGAGCAATTCATTACTGTGACAAAACCAGGAATTACAAAGACACATTTTTAATCATTGTATTCCTAAACAGGGCTCATTAGAGTTTGTTGCACATATACCTTACACGTGCACGCTTTTTTAAATCTCCAAGGCTATATATAGGTTTTAGACTGTATAATGAGACATATACAACAACACGAAGCTCGAAACCTGTACGCAGCGTAAGAAAGGTTTCATTGGTGAAAATGCAATATTGCCCACTTATATGACAAAATTGGTAGCATCGTGCGTGTGCTTTGGCGTACTGCTGTTTTGGGGTACATCGTTGGCATGAATGCGTCATATAACGTGGGAAGCAAACCACTTGTGATCCTTTGAGGTAATGGGACAACTTCATAAAATTATAAAACACCAAAAACACCGCAAGGGCTGGAAGGAAATCTGGTGAGGCGACGGGATAACAAAATTTACGGCGGTGGGGCGCTTCTATCCAAAGGACATAAAGGACTGCTTGTGTCGAGAATCAAAGCATGGGGGCGCGGAAGGCGATGATGATAAGTACGTAAATTAATATTTGGAGAAGAAAGTTTGAAAAGCCCTTACACTCTCTATCCTGAATATCAAATACAGAGCGAGAGTTTGCTTCTTGACGCACTTTTCTTCGGATGCGAATCTCCTTGCTCCAGTTATGTCTTCAGTGCGCATGCACCCAGCCTCGTATCGCGTAAGCAGCTTATGTGTAAGAAACCTTCACTTGAATTTAGAATGTTTTTTTGTTGAGACGGTTCAAGACTGGGATCTTTCCATTAATAGCCATTCGCATTTGCTATTCCTCGATTCACAAAATACCTCCTACACAATAATATCATATACTTTTGAGCCTTAAAGTGAGCAGTGTTTCAGTTGAGAGAAAAAAAAAAAAAACAGTTTTCTACCACCAGTCTATGCCGTCCTTTCGCGTTACTCAACTAACTCAGCTACTAATAAAATCAAGAACAACTTCATTTAAGTTTCCTCAGGCAGATCAATATCTAGAAGCAGGACTCGCCTGAACAAAAACTGCTAGCGAGTTAGCACAAAATTAAAGAATTTTCTCGTTTTTCCTGCTCCTTGGCTAAAACGGCCCGGATTTCTTTCTATCTAGCACGCATATTCACGTATTTTATTTCCAATTTTGTTCGTAAAATTTCTGCCGAAATTTATAAAAAATTATTCAGGGACCTCATTACAGCGTGAACAAATCGGGAGAATGCCGATGTGCAACGCATTTTATAGCTTTTTTTTTTTTCATTCCAAAATCGAAAACGCAATTTATGCAAAAATACCTTCTAGAGCGAGTTTTCTTCCTGGAGTTTTCTTTTTTAGTCTTTGCACAATTTCTACACATCAAGTAAAATCTGACTTCCATGTTGTCAGGGCAATATCGCCTTTGCTGATGTTTAGATGAGTTAGAACCGGCGCTTCACCTAGAAGTTCTGTAATAACTTTCATTGAGTTAAAGCGAAACTTTTTGCAATGCGTCTTTTCCAATAAAAATGGCCCTAAACCTGTGAGATTGTATTCGGGCTGGACAATATAGCTAAAGAAAGCTGACGACCCATGTACGTATCTGTGTTTTCTGTTACGATTGTCAACATTCGAGATGTCTTATTATCAGTATTCTTGTCAGCTCATTCCATCCTATACTTTGGCGTGATCGCCTAGGCTTTATGGCGCCGCTGCATCAAATGCCACATGGAGATTGTTAATCCCGGATCCGAGAACAAGCGGAGTTGACAGAATTCAGCCCCCTTTTTCTGCATTCGGCCTAAGACAGGCGACCACAGCCTGTGAAATGCATTATTAGCCTCGGAGTTTTGGCTACTTTTCAACCTAAACAGCCACTCTCCTGTTCTTTGCATATTCAGCTTTATTTTGTTTTCATTTCTTGTTTTGTATTGCTTTTGTGTTGCAGCCCGGACCAGATTTGTGCTCCATTTTTGCCCTTATGATCAATAATAATTTTTTATGTACCAGTGCCGAAGTCGCAGCTGTGAGATAAACTGTAGTATAAGGCCTCAAATTTTGTTCGCCTCCAATGAAGAGTCATGAAGGTATAAGAAGATTAATCCTGTTCATGTTGCCTCTTTGTGTTGCTCCAGAACGCTGCTTAAAGTTGCAAGTCCATATAGGAAATCGAACTCAGAAACACATAATTAGGAATTTGATGGTTTCCCTAGCCGGTACGCCGCAGACTCTCACGGGAGCTTCACCAGACTGTCTAGCAACGAGGGCAATGCTTCCTGTCCAGGGAGTCTGCGGCTAAGCAGGATGCAGACTGTTTGGAAAATGAACGAATATTTCCTACCCCAAACCATTTTTTTTTCCATTTCAACAATCTTGTTCTTCGGACTGCACCCTCCTATTCTTTGGACTTGCGAAAAGGATGCTTCTTTCCTTGCCTAGTTTTAAGCTCCACACATAGAAAGCTCGAAAGAGACAGCAGACAAAGGCTACACGCTTTCTTATTACGACGGCCATCCGTTTTTGTCATCTCCCTGTTTCCCCGTTTCTTTCGTTGCCACTTCTCGCAATATTTGATTTCAAGCCAGCGCTTACTCCTCAACTGCCTCCTATGTGGAAGCCTTAAAGAGGAAGAAGCATAGTTAGCAAGGGACTAGCAAAAAGGCTATGTCTGCTGCCTACATGGTCGGTGCTGGTTCGTTTGTTTGCCCAGTGGCGGGCGCTTTCACCCGTGAGTAAAAACTTGGCGGCCTATAGTATTGTATGGTGCCCACGATGGTCGTTTGCAAAATTTGAAGGCCTCAGATGCCTTAACTACTCCTCTCGGCATCCTGAGGTGAACATTGGCGAAGATATATATATATATATATATATATATATATATAGATAGATATATAGCCCGCTCCTGTGAACACTGCAGTGTTGTGTGCTCTTCTGACGTAACAGAAGTCGCCAGCCAATCACTTTTCGGACATCTCGCGGGCCTACTTAACTTTTCACACGAGGCAAGCTCGTAATTTTCCGCTCACAAAATAGACTCAAACAACGCTAACGGCGGATTTTGTGTAGAACAAAACCTTTGACGGGGTGCAGTTGAAAGGTGTAGTGTGCAGCGCATGCAAAAACGGATGTCGCACAATCTATTATATTATAGAATGTTAATCTTTATCCTAAATTGCGCCATTATCAGGAGAAATACATACTATAAGCTTAAACGTTTCACTGTATGTGCTAATCATTTACGTAGACAGACATCCAATGACCCCCCCCCCCCCCCAAAAAAAAAAAAAAAAAAAAAAAAAAAAATCTCGTACATTTAAAATCTTATTTGAAGGTGAACATTTTGCAGAAAGATAAAGTGAAGAAAATGTATCCTTCTTATTTTTGGCTATTAAAGGTGGCTGTTCTATATAAAAAAAATAGCTTTCACAGTTATTGAAGGAAACATGGCTGTTCTATATATTCCTCGGAATAGTTCGAAGTTTTGTCATATGTCAAATTAGATTTAAGGCAGGCATCCCCAACTCAATTATCCGCGTAACAACTTCCATATACGACGCCAACCTGAAACGTTGTGAGCGTTATGAACAAACTTATCGAAATACATGCTGGGCAGTCCCATGAAAATTGAAGCCTTACAAGAAACACGCGAAACGTTTCCGCAGCGCGAGCGCGTTAGAGATTCGAAGGCTTGACACACCGCAGCGTTGGGCTCTTCGGCTGTTTCACATAAATGTACCAATGACGTTTCCTGACGGCTTCGGGATATGCCACGTCGGCCGACGGGCCGAGAGAATTCGGAAAACCTCATGCCTCTGAATGGAGAAGATCGAAGCCTCGCTGTTAAAAATTTCCAGGCGCATCACTGGAGCTACCCTTGCGATGATGAACGAATGGAGCACCATGCATCGTCATGACGCTGCGAAAATAACAAGCAAGGAAGAAAAAAAAAGCGCACCGTGACATGGTATCTATTATCTACAAGCAAAGCAAGGACTTAGAGAACACGGGCACACATTCAAGAGGCATCACACTACAGTTGCGAGTCGTGATGATATCACTCTGTTAAGCAACTTGATGTTACCTATATGCGATATAGCTACTAGTGCTTCTAGTGGTCTACGCTCGTAACCAAAATTTAAAGTTTTCGTGAAGCCATTTTTGTCCTATGGTAGGGATAATCAACCAGATAATGCAGCTTTCGAGAGAGAAACGTCGACAGTCACGCATTGGGAAATTGAATTATCAGTGTTACGTTTTTTTCAGGTCTTTCTCTATCTATACTTTTCTAAACCTAGCGTACCTTATTCTAAACCACGTGGTGGGTTTTTGAGCGGTTTTCATGTATGGCCAGTTCAAAATGTACAAGATGTTCTTACTGAGACATACTTTAAGACTTCGATTTTAGTTGATGATCTGCTTTAAACTGTGCCCTGGCGCATTTCAGTGGTAAAAGATACACAAAGTGTTTTGCAGATTTTTAATTTTCGTTCAGAAACCTAAAATTTGTTTTAAAAATTGATCGCGCTTGTGCGTAAACGCCTGGAACTACATGGCACTCACCAAAAACAATTGATTAAAATCTAAAATTTTGTACTACACATTTTGTTCTTGGTTTACGACTTCTGTAATTGCCCCTGTATCAAACATAGTTATATGTTTTAGTGTCTGCCTGATAGAATACATTTATGACAGAAAATTTGCAAAGCAAACAAGGCCCTTTTTCTTTCATATGCTCATGAACCAAATATTAGCTGTTTTGAAGCAAGCGGCAAAATATTGGATGCATCTCCTAGCTCCTTCTAAGGAACCTCTTCTGTTCAGGAAAGTAAAGTAACAAAGGGGAGGCAAAATGTCAGCAAGTTTGTTTTCCTTTTCTCGGTGTCACTAAAAGCAGTGTTCCTTTTTTCTGCCCTGGGGACATGTACACTCTCTTTAAGAGCTCAAGATGTTTCCTTACTAAATGTGGTTTCGCGTCTTCCTCTCTCGACACTTCTCTGTCACTGTGTACTTAAGGCATTAGGGACAAAAACAACACGATTTGCTTTCCTCAGAACTGTCCACTATCTTGCTTGTTGTTGCAGATAGGTCACAAAAGTTGGAAGCCCGAGTACTTCCGTACTTCTATGAGAAATAACAACTTTGATTCAAGTGGAAGCGAACTTTTGCTGGTGGTGATTTTTTTTTTTTGCTATTCATGCGCACTTGGAAGCTCTTTTGCCCTTATCTAGTGAGTATAGATACATTTAAAAAAAAAAAAAAGGAACTGGTTTCAAAATATTGCTTGTACCGACATATTGAGCATACATGAGGATAAAAAGAAAGCGCAAGAAAATGCACTTCGCTTTAAATGTAACCATTATACGAGAGGGATATGTCTTGCACTTTGTAGTCAAACGCGTCACTTTAACGTAATTTCAAATTTCGTTAGTTTTAGAGTGTGTTGAGTGCTGTCAGACTCTGCGCCATTCCGTAGCTTTCGGGTGTAAATTTCCTTGTAATTTCAAGGTGTTACAATACAGAGCAGTAGACACCTCTATGTACAGAGAACAGAAAGGCGAGGCAGGAAAGAAAAACTAGACTACCTATCCAGTGGTACCGAATAAACCGTCAAATCGCGCTATATTAATTTCTCCTACGGCACCCGATTGCCTCGGTACAGCATGCATGCCTGTCTGAAGGGGCGACTATTATCTCTTCGATCATATTTGGAAACACGCGCTCTTCACCGTAAAGCAGCATATTGGCCGGATGCCGTTTGTTAGCATTACCAGATTTGGTTCATTTTCAGTAATGCGGCCTAATACGCAACAATGAAGTGAAGACAAATACTCCGGAGGAAATTTGAGGACTAAGGAGCAATGTACGCCCAAATGGAATGCGGGGGAAAAAAGGGTTTCATGCGACGTCCTAAAGTGGGGACTTAAGGGATACAAATGAGGCTGTAGAGGGACGGATTTTTAGTCCCTTAGCAATTAAATGCGCGCAACGTAGACGAAGTGAACGTAACGGTGCCAGGCATGAACTAATTTCTTCAGCCCCGCCGGGGTGGCGCAGTGGTTACGGCGCTCGACTGCTGCTCCCAAGGATGCGGGATCGAATCCCGGCCTCGGCGGCCGCTTTTCGCTGGAGGCGGAAGGCAAGGCGTCCGTGTGCTGTGCGATGTCAGTGCATGTTAAAGAACCCAAGGTGGTCGATATTTCCGGAGTCCTCCACTAGGGCGTCTCTCATAACCTGAGTCGCTTTGGGGCGTTAAACGCCACAAACGAAACGAAACGATTTCATAAATATAATACAGCTTTTCTATACGGGTGTATACATGCAGCTTTCATGTGGACGTCTCATGAAAAGTGAAATTCCTGCACGCGCAACGAAATGAAGCACGCGCAAGAAATGTTAATATAGGTTGTGATGCTGCGAATCAAATTGTTATCTGTAATTGACAAACAAAAATAAAAAAAAAATGAGAAACGCCTTTTCAATTTTAAGTCTCCTTTCTTTGTGCCATAAAGTGCACTTTCAAGCTTTAAATTTAAAGCTTATACCTAATACACACACGCGCGTACACACACACACACACACACAAACACACACACACACACACACACACACACGCACGCACACACACACACACACACACGCACGCACGCGCACGCACACGCACACACACGCACACGCACACGCACACACACACACACGCACACACACACACACACACACACACACACACACACGCGCACACGCACACGCACACGCACACGCACACGCACGCACACACACACACACACACACACACACACACACACACACACACACACACACACACACACACACACACACACACACACACACACACACACACACACACACACACACACACACACACACACACACACACACACACACACACACACACACACACACACACACACACACACACACACACAATAAATGGAATGAATGACAGTGCTATATTTGAGACGAATAAAGATATGGTAAGCAAAGCGACAAGGTTAACAATATGATCTGCAAATTCTAAGCGACTTCGTAGGTTTGCACCGGAGCGTGGCGGTCACGCAAGTTGGTACGTTGAGACTTCTTTTAGAAGATGCAAAGCAAGCAGATGCCAAGGGGTTCCCAGATTCAACATTGTTAAGATTCATTTTAAACAGACGCTAAAAACTTATCCCGCCTAAATATTAACGCAATGCATACGAAGGCTGAGGCGAAAGCAAGGTTTCGCACGCAAAGGCCCTTAACGCTTCACTGCCTGAGCACTCACGGTAAAGCTCCTCCAGAGCAGAGATCGTTTGCGATGATTGATGATTGCGTGAAGAAAGCAGGAGACCCTGTTTTTCGGTTTTCTTCTTCAGTAGCATCGCGTGCAAAATACATATTTCGCGTGGAGGAGACAAGTTCAGGGTATAAAATTCAAGAGTGAATGTCACTTCTCGCAAATGCAGTGCTTCCAGGAGATCTTTCGACCGGGACAGACATTGTATAGTCGCTTGTGGCCACCTCTGTTGAGTGGATTAGTCTTTGTTATGCTGTCTTAAATCAGCGTGTGTGAACTGCTAGAAGCCCATTTCTCTTTTGTTCTAAACTTGATACCCCCCCCCCCCTCCCCCCCTTGAAAAGAAGAATCGGCGTTGGCTTTCATTTTGGACTCATGTAACAGGGCTCCTTTTTTCATTCACATCAGTTTTGTGCCTCTGTTCTCTAGGAGAAAAGAGATTTATTCTCATGTGTTATTGCGTAAGGCAAAGTGACATTTCGCGTGTAAACACGTGCAGAGTGCATGGGGATAAAACGAGATATGAGAAGAAAGAGGGGTAAGAACAGCACTCAACGCGATCCCATCATGAGACGCGCCGTCGCGAAGTCGTCGCGCACGGTAAATCCACTTTCATTTGTCCGGTAATTTGCCCAGCACAGCGGAATTTTGTGTGTTTCAATAAAATCTACACTCTCATGGTCGTTTAGAAGCCAGTGGGTGTTGTACGTGCGCGTATATGTGTGTTTCCATCGCGCGTCTTAGGTGCTTCACTAAACGGTTTCCCGTCTTTTGTACGCACCGCAGTCAAGCCAGCATTGTTCCAAACCGCGCGGGGCTGTCTACGCGCGCTTTATTTTGGGAAGCCGCTCTATCTATCCCTACATGCACCACCGCTTTAATAACCTCCGTTACTACATAACTAAGAGAGGAGCATTATGCAGGAGGGAAGAAACACTGATGTGGCCCACTAAAAGGGTGAGAACAATGCGCAGCACAAGACTATCCGATTGCTGGAACTTTCATAGTTACAGGCGCCGCTGCAAAGATTATTATGGTCTACTGGTATGACTGCATCTCAGTACTCGGATGCCGGATGCCTGCCATTTTAAGTCAGGAAAGGAAATTTGTATTCGGTCACTGTTTCTTTAGCTACAAAAAAGAGAAATATAAACCAGTCGAAAAAGTATTCTGATGTTACTACAGGAAGCTTTATTGTCACAGCAAGTTTCCTGTTAAAAACAGCTCAAAAATTGTGTTCTAACAACTGAAAATTGTCTCTAGTTTTTTCGACTTCAAAAAAAAAAAAAAAAAAACAACTGAATTTCATGTATTACACAGCAGCAGAATATTTGCCGTCGCCTTCGAAAGAGCAAACGACATTTTTCATAGAGCATAGTATGGTGAATGTCAATCGTAGAGAAATTTTCATTATCCTGAATTTTATTTAAAGATAAAAGCAAATTGCGATGTCCGTAATGCGCCATCGGCACGTAAAATCTGACAAGTGCGTATTTAGGGCGCTGATCGCCAGGGCCGCCTTAACAACGACTGAGTGCGCTCGCATGATTGCAGTTTCAAGAATGTGGAGCTAATTCAACACGTTCGCCTGCCTAGCGCCTCTTCTATTTGTAAAAAATTACAGGACTGCGCTTAAATCCGCTTAAGTGCAGAAATGGCGAAAGCTACTTTATAGGACCCCTTTCAGTTACTATATACGCCATTTTCATCTTTACTGTCATCATTATCGACATTCCTATTATCATTACTTTAAACAAAATGCATCGTCATTTTCATCAATACTATCATCATTATCATGATCACCGGCTGCATCACTGTTGTCATCGCTACTATTATCCTCATGCTAGGCAAGGAGGATTATGGCCAGTTTCTCACGAGCCAGACTTGGCCAAGTGGTTTGCGCGAGGCTGGGGATTGGAGCGATAGGTGTTCGATTCCTGGTTTAGACAGATTCGGGCGAACAGTTCCTGATGGCATTTCCCGCTGGCATTGCCGCAGAAAAGTTTTCGTTTTAAAATACAGCATGGGCTTACCTATCTACAGGGAGCGGCAGAAAGTTAGGTGGGCAGAGGAGGTGAAGGAGGTCGCAGGGGTTAAATAGATGGAGCTAGCACAGGACCGGATTAGTCGTAGTCTTCTGGGAGATGTCTTCGCCCTTACGTGCGTATAGTCCGGCTGATAAACATGGCAAGGCTGGCCTGCATTTCGAAGCTTTACGGCTACAAAGGAGCTTTCCTTTGTAACCGTATGGCTGCACTTGGGTAGATGTCAATCAGTAATTACTCCCTTACTACAAATCTACTCCGCCTTGGGGGATTCCCTAAAATATTCGATCAACGCCTTTCCCGCTTCCAGTTATTGATCATTCAGCTCCCCCTGTCCTGGTCAGCTCAGTTAGTAAAGCGACTGCCCGGAAAGGCATTGGTCTCGGGTTCAATCCCCGGACCAGGATGAATTTTTCGTCAACTATGAAGTTTCTGAGAAAGCTTTATAGCGTTCTTTTAATTGTAGCAGTGGCTGCGCTTGGGTGGATGTCAATGAGTAATTACTCCCTTATTACAAATCTACTCCACCTTGGGGGAGTCCCCTAAAATATTCGACCAGCTTTTTTACGGATTGTTTAGAACTCCTCGCAAAACCATTACAGAACAAGAACAACAATTTAAGATTTGTCATTATTATTGAGGTACATTTGAATGATGCAGTCAAAATTCACAACGACTGACCTGAGGCTGGCTGTGCAAAATCTACACGAATATGGATACTCAGAAACGCGTGACCCGCTACGCGCGAACTGTTGCAGCAGCTGTGATCGTGTATCACAGGCGTTCTTTAAGTGCTCGCTTTGGAGTGTGCTACCAAGGTATATACCTGCCGCCCTGCCGCAGATGACTTGGCGGCGATTCTAGTTACAACCAGATAGGATGTGCTCGGAGCGCAGTCCTCTCCACTGTATTTTGAACAAGCATATTTTGTTTTTGATTTGAGCTCCTTATAAGATAAGCACTTTGTCAAAACCTACGTGGCCGTGTAGTGAGTGTGCGACAAACGAAAAAGTGACTGCAGTGTTTGGAGAGCGGAAACTCTGTATTTGTTTTAGATGAGGTTATAGAGAAACAAAAGCTAACCTGCAAACACGCGACACGTTGTGATTTGAACAATAACGCCAATACTATTACAACTTTAGGAGATGGTTTTGGTCAGGTTAAATGGCCCATCTTCCCAAAGAAACTCGGATTATGAGAGACGCTGTAGTGGAGGGTTCCGGAACTGGGGTTCTTTAACGTGCACTGACATCGCACAGCACACGAGCACCTTGCTTTTCGCCTCCAGCGAAAATAGGCTGCCACGGCCGGGATTCGATCCCACGCCTTGGGCTCACCACTCGAGCACCTTAAATGTTGAACCACGGCGGCGGGTTGGCTTTAGAAGAATTATGACACCGGAAGAAGGCGCGACCTCTTTCAGAGTATGCAGTGTAGGAAGAATATCGAATGAGGAAAGAAGAAACTTGAGACGGATGCAAGTGAACGGAGAGACTAGAACCTGAAAACGTCTTCCTGGCGTATTCAGCAATTTCCTCTCTTGCCTCCTCTATACGAGGGTGCCTCTATCACGTGCTGATGAAGGTGCTGTGTTCGCCACATTCACGTTTCTTCCCTCTGTGCAGCACAAAGTGCAACAAAGTAAGAATTGCAAGAGGTACAAAGAAGTGTGGCCTTCAGCATATTGGAGAGCAGAGGCGTTCCTCGTAAACCACGTCGTGGGCTGCCTCCGTTGGCACCTTTGCGTGTGACGAATCTGTAGCGCATGCAAAATACGGCGGAAAGGAGTGGAAATGCATGAAGTTGAAAGATGGTGAAGACACAAGCAAAGATAAACTACAACGGCTTTCACTGGGACCAGCACGGCTGAAATATGGGGAGCGGAAGCAGCATAGACAGGTTCAAAGCTTTGGCTGGAAAGGAAACAAAATTGAGAAACAAACTTTTTTCAATGAGAGCGGCGGCGTTTTCCCCTGGTCTACCACTGGCGAAGGAAGTATTGGAGTTGTCAACGTTGTGAAATGTGAATGAAATTCCTCTGTCTTTGCGTTTCCTCTGCGAAAGAATGTTGTATCAGTATTTTATTATTTTTCATGCTGATTACTTGTAAATCAAGAAGAAACTGCAGGAAGGTTTTATTAGTTATCATTACAGAAGAAATATTGCATGTCCATAGGCGCATAACGAAAATGCTTTTAAAGTCTTGGTTAAGACATTGTATTAATTTTAAATAAGTTTTCTATTTGGGCATAATACGTTTCAAAACTAAATACATCTTTGAAAAGTATCTTCTTTGAAGGCTCCTACGCGAATCAGGTGAACAACTGCCTCGGTTTTGGTTGATTCATTCGCACTGTTCGTACGCGCTGTTGGTGACACTTAGGTGCACATTCTGCCTTCGTGAAGGGCCAGTTTCGATTTCCTCCAGATACGTTTTATGTGGAGCGCGGTCAGAGCAGGGACTGTGTGGCAACAGCCGTCGGAAAACCGTAAAGGAATTTAATGACCCACATAGCTTTTTCGGTAAATGCCATGTTCTGAAAACATATTATTTTCTTTCTTTAAGGAAATAACACGGTAGGAAACTAGTTAAAAGTATGCGTTCATGGCCTTGTATATTCAAATGCGCACAGTGCCTCAATATTTCTTGGTGAAAAAGTGCGTCGTCTGAAAATTGAAATTCTTGTAATGATCACTGAAGAACGAGCTATTATCAAAGGTTCCCAACTAAATCATACTTGTGGTAAGCCGTAGGTTATCCGATATGTACTGATGACTAGGAAAGTGCGCGGCTGTGCTGAATTCTAGCATTGGGAGACACAGTCTGGCAAAAGTGCTAAAAGTCTTGAGTTGATTTTCCTTTTCGGAAAGTAACTCTCAGTAATTCTCAACTCGTAGTGCAATTATCTCTCCTATACGTTTCTTCCTTCGAATTTTAAACACTTCCTGCATTGCTACTTATGCATATGCTAAATTATACTTTATATATGCTTCAACAAATGTGCTCTTCCATTCAGTACCTCATTCTAAATGGTTTTATGAGAGTGCATCTTGCAGCAGCACTTAAACTGAGCTTTTTGGCCGAGCCATGGTCATTTAGTGTAAATTGTCTTACCAGTACCCGAGGTTATATACGTATACTATGCCACATAAACCAAACGAGCTACCCTCTCCTCGTACATTTTGCGAAAAGTATTTAATAAGGGCAGTATAAATATGTTCAGCAGTACTTGAACGAGAAGAAATAAGTACAAGTAAATGAGATCAGCTGAACGGCGTGATAGAGTAACTTGTAACGAAGAACCGAGAAAAATTAGTTAATTTCCTTTGGGCACCATTTCTCACTTTTCTGTGTGGCGCTCCTCTTCTACTTCGACAGTGAGTCTATAGGATCCTCAGTGTGAAGCATGACAACGAAACCAATACAATAAATAGCTAGTGCGCTCTTCGTTTCCTACAGTGGTGATTCGTTGTGCAGTGCAATATACCAAATCCTTTAATTTAATGTACGTTCTTTTTTTTTTTCTGCAGATGTGGTACAGTTCGTAATTTCAGAAACATAATATCAAGAGCCTTTGCGCGACATCATTTTCTTTCTTCACTTGCTCGAGTGAGCATTCAATTTTAATGTCCCTGTCTACGCTTAGGAAAACGTTCCTGTCATTTAATTCAAAGCGAGCGTAATTATGATAAGTGGAAACGTCCCAAGAAGAAGCGCTGCCTGAAAGTTAGCCTTGCCGTTGTCGGGTGTTTTGTATTTGTGATAGTGGGGTTAGAGTCGCGAATGTTTTTTATTGCGAAAAAAAAGTAAACAAATTCGCAAGCAGTTTAATTAGCTGAGCTAAGGGGGCATCGTGGAGTATGAAAAATTCAGACGCCTTCTTTTTTTTTTTTTTTTTTACAGAGCATTCGCAAAATTTTAAATAGATTTGCATTATTAAAATTGCGAACCCTTCTTATGACAGAAAAATATTTTTTCGTGTATAGACTATGCTAAAATAAATACTTTCCGAGTCAAAAACATAAAACTAAGAAGTATACCTAATTTATGAATTTAAAAAATTCTGTTTCACATTCATGTGAGAAATCTCAAAGAAAATTAACGGAAAAACTGAGCAAGCTAAAAAAGCTGACGGGGTAGCAAAAATCACAGAAAGAACGCTTTGCCCAATCAGGCTCCTATAGCGCTCTTGATACTAGTTCAAAAAGTGAACTGCGATGGAGGTGAAGCAAGTAGAAAACCTTGAACGATTTGCCCTCAAACAACATTTGTGGGTCCCGGTAGCGCACAACTGCGGACGGCCTAGAGAACACTCCAGTTAACTTGCACGTACCTGGTCCTAGAAAAAAGAAGTGTACTGACTGGTTACTTGAAAAAACGAATTGAAAACTGTAAACTGTGGAGAAGTGAAGGACTTAGTTTTCTTCGTCTTTAAATGCCACCTTCTGGAAACATATATTCTTTGAAGCGGCACATGGGTAATCAATCGTTGGCATTGTATTGGAGAGCTTAGATAAATTTAGACCATTCCATGCCAAAGAAACTCTCGACAGTTTTAGAACACACAGGTTTTTCTGATAGCAATTTCAAGGTGTTACTGGGCATTGACCCTTCCACACAATAACTAGGACAACCTTTGTGTTCCAACCAAATTGGGTAATTTATTCTTTTTTTTTTGCGTTGTAGGAATTTCGCTTCAAAGTATGTTAAGAAAAGAGGACGAGTAGAAAATGACACCCACTTTGCTTCATGTTGATTTGGCCTTACAATCTGCGACGAAAGTTCGGCTAAAATGGCTACTAACAGGAAAATAAAGCCAATAGTCCCCATTTTTTAGTTCATCCTTAGTCACTGGAAATGACGTATCTGTACTGAGCACAGAAAAATACACTAACCACTTGATTAAGGGTTTGTTACTTTAGGTCTGTTACTAGTGTCCGTGGCTTATTCTGGTGAGTCTTGAAACTAACGTTATCATATTAGAACTACACTGACGTGTTGTTTCTTTCTTTATATGTGATGTCCTGAGGGTAGAGATGACATTTCAGAGGGAATTCAAGCATCATACGAATGAAAGAATAAAGAACGACAAAGCGACTACAGTATTGTACAGTTGAGGCGAAAAAATGAGAGCAATTTAGTTATCACCCACAAAATCATTTTGCACCAATTTATCGACGAAATTAGTAAGTGAAATACCGGGGCAACAAAATAAATGAGATCGGCATTAGAAACTATACGAAATGGCAATAGCTAAACAAAGTGCCAAGGACATTCATAAATTCAATCGCAATATTGTTGCCGGTTATTGATAAAGCTAGGTAGGAAATTCCGTTCTTTACTGACTAGTAGCGTTGCGCACATTCCACTGAGCTACAGTGGAACCCTGTGACTTTTTACTGGTGAGTGCGGCGGTGAGAAACAAAAGGCGCTACTTGAATACATTAAAGACGAAGCTGAGAATTAGAACAGAAATTGTTATAGAATAGGGGTGCATGTGCCATTACTGTGATTGTCGAAAGGGGAAAAAATATAGAGTAACACGACCAGAGCCATGCGAATTACGTATTTGCACCATTATGCTCAGTGAACAAGGTTTACCGACGTGCATTGCAGTGCATTGTTTGCGAAAAAGCAAGAAATGTTCATTTGCTCCTTTGATGATAACGGCGAATCGATATTTGGAATGTGGCAAGGGCATGCATGCGGGCCGTTTTAGTAGAAAAGGCAAAAAAATTAAACTAATCACTGGCGCAAGGGATTACTTTGAAGTTGTGCTAGCTCCTACGATTAATAATTTATAGGAAGAAACACGAAACTGTCACAACAGCGTATTACGCTACTTCATTCATTTCTACGTGAAGAAGATTAGTAAAACAATTTTCTACGGTTGTTGCTACATTTTTCGGGAGCATGTTCTTTTATGGCATTTAAACTAACCAGGAAGGTGATTTTGAACTGAATCTTTAGTTAGCTGCATGGTGTTGGGCTGGGGAATGTGCACGTGGGCTCTGCATTTTTAAGGCGAAAGTATTTATTGCCTCACCATTATCGTGTCACGTTTTTTGCGTCACGTTTTCAAAGTGTCACGTTTTTTGTGGCAGCTATGATTGGTTGAAACGGGATGACGTCATGGAGGTCTCGACCAATCGCAGAGCACCAGCAAAGCATGCGCGAATGCTTGCTTTATGCGGCCATATGTCAATCAGTGATCAATTACTAATTATTGACGAATAAATAACCAATAAATACTAATTGCTAAGTAATTTCTTCTACTAATTAACTTATATAGTCATATACCAAGCAACGGTCAATTACTAATCAATCCCTAAATTAATATTAATGTATTAAATACTAGTTACTAACTGATGTCGTATTATTACTAATAAATAATAACTCCTCACCAATTACTAATTACTGAATACTTATTACTGCACAATTAATCTGCACTTACTAATCTGTGGCAGTTACGTAATTCTTTAATTACTCATTATTGCCGCACACCCGGTAAAATCAACCACACAACAATGAACGTAGAACAACTGCGAAGATACAAAGACCGCTGTTTTGTCGCTGCCAAGCAGAATTCACTGAATAAATGCGCTCGCAGAATGTGAAAGAGTAGTCGCTCGCTTTACTCGTAGCAGCATTCATCGCTACATGCGCAATAGTCGCGTAGCAGAATGCAGCACTCAGGCTTTAGCCTTTCATCACTTTAGTGCCAAAGGGTCCTCGATTTTTTTCTTTTTATTACCCCTTCCGCTTTGACGAAGAGCCCTTGTTCTGGTCTTCGAGAAGGGAGTGACATACTAGGCCAAGAAAAGGAGTAAATGTGAACCGCCCCTTCACTAAACTAAGGTATCACTTAAAAGAATCATATTTGTAGATTAGATAAAGGTTTATTTATGCTGAGGCAAGTTATATGTCTGCCTTCACGCGGGAAAAAGATTTTCGTTTTATGAAATAAAAAACCCCTTTGATAAGGATGTAATGATGAGAGGGTCCTCAGGAAAGGAATAATTTATAACGAGGACAGTTCTCTACAGCCAGCTTTTCTTATGGCTCTCCTTTTCTGCCTCCAACTCAACTCCTGCTTACCGTTGGTATGAAGGCAGCAAGATAAAAATATACAGGCTACGCCTTCTTTTTCTCTTTGTTATGCAGTGACTTGTTAGGTTAAGGCGTTATTTCTGGTCGAATTTTATTATTGCTCTACAGTAATCGTTTGGATTCGCAGTTTCTAAAGCATTCCAGTTAACCAAGATGTCTTAAAGCTGTACCCTAATTTTTTTTTTCAGTTCTCGTTTCTTCCTTGGGTGCCTATTTTAAACGCATGATCCCGGCAAGCGCTTAAAGAAAAGAGTACCTGTTTTTCATTTAAAGAGGATGTAAGTACCACAATTCACTCCACTGTGACAAGATGGGTTTTAAGACGATCTGCTCTGTTGCGCTGCGAGGGCTTTGTGTTTTTGAAAATAGATTGATGTGTGGCTGGAAAAACTTTTTGAAGAGTCCAGCTAGCTTAATTCAGAATGCGGCTTGGAGAATATTCATAAACAGTTAAAACATAGATTCTTTTATCGGTAATCCTTAGGCTATTTTTAGCAACTATTCTTAGGAAGTTGTAGGAATTTCAAGAAGCAAAGACTTTTTTCCTTAATGTAGGACAGCTGGTAATGCTCACTTCAGAATTATTGGGTTCATACTGTTCGCTAAGAAGAAGCAACAACTGAGGCAAACGGATGGGTTTATCCGGAATACGCATTGTTTTTGTCCTTGCTTACATCGCAAAGAATTGAAGGGGAGAAGTGGACGGAGAAGTGCTTAGTACTTTAACGTGCTAAAACCGTTGCGAATACCTCAGCAAAGTTCTTTTACTTAATCATGCTTCTCCCCCCACTTTTAGGACCACTCCAAGCAGAGTGCCAAAATGTCCCCGAAGCAGGAGGAAAATGGCTATGCTGACCTTTCTTTCGCGCCGCACGAACTAGCATCTTTTCGTCCAATGTTTGGGCAGGACATGTGCGAAGAGAGGATAACCGATGGTCGCTTAGGGTAACAAATTGGATTCCAAGGGAAGGAAAGCGTAGCAGGGGGCGGCAGAAAGTTAGGCGGGCGGATCAGGTTAAGAAGTTCGCAGTTGTCAAGTGGATGCAGCTAGCACAGAACCGGGTTAATTGGAAAAATATGGGACAGGCCTATGCCCTGCAGTGGTTACAGTCAGGCTGATGATGCTGCTGCCTGTATTTCTGCGTTTTAAAGTTCAATAAAACTTTAAATTACAATTTTACTTTTTGGTTACAATTCTTTGTCACGTTACTTTCAATTACAAATTTACAATTACAATTGCCAAATTTAAATAATTCGTTTCTCAAAGCTTTCAAATACAAGAATAAACTCTTTTTGATCATGACCACTCTGCCCTTCTGGAGTTAATATCACTGTCTGGATTGATAATTTCTGTCTCGTGCTCTTCTATGATTTGTTGTTTACTCAGTTCTCAGAAAGAAAGCCGAGAAACATTAAAAGATGCACATCATTTCTTTTAGTCGAGGGGAAAAAAGGACGACAGATTTAGTTTCATGATATGTTTTTCAGAAGTAACCAGCAAGAGAGGGGGTCATTTTTGGCTTTCAGTGTACGCAGTAACTGTTCTTTCGCCGGTGTAGCTCTAAAATGTACTCAGAAAAGCGAGTCGAAGGGAGATTTATGGCAAAAAAAAAAAAAAACTAGGCATAGAAAAACAGCCCGCAGTAGTTTATATCAGGCTTTGTAAATATGGTAGCCTTCATTCGCATGAATGTGGATACGGAAATGAATCCAGACGTAAAGCGAAACATTTTAACCGAATTGGTAGCGATAGCCTGATCCTTCTCGCTTCTTTTTCACGCTATTGCACTAATGCCAGATATAAACTTTGCGCATACCAGGGAAACGCCTCTGGATTTCGATCACTTATACACAGTAATTATGACTGCGCAGGCGCAAAACTCTGTATCATGGCTTTACTTTCTGGTGCTTATACCAAAGCTTGCGTACCAAATTTTACAGGCAGGAAGACAAATCTGACGCGCCATTTTGTCGTTTCGCAGCAACACGTGTGAGAACGCTGAGCCTGCTCCTTCGCCTATCGGCGCTTGGCTTGTCAGAAAAGCAAGAAAAATTCCATACGAGAAAGGATTCAGTACACGCACTCATCAGCTTATTGCAGTGGTGTCTGAAGCGTTAATTTTGTATCATTTATTCCAGAATTACCTCCGGCTTTCAAGAAGGCCGTCGGAAAGAGCGGGAAGTACATGATAACAAAGGGGTAACAGAAATGAGAATGGGAAATTAGACGCGAATCAAGGAATTAATCAAAATCAGATTATAAAGAGAGGAGGCTGAACGACACCCACATGCGCACGCGGTCCCTTTTATAAACGGGAAGACCAGGCATAGAAAAAGTGCAATAAGCGGGGTCACTTACTGATCAGTTGGCGGGCACACATCTAATTGATATACAGAGAATGCTTATCATTGAAGGTGTACGTATGGAAGTCTACACGCACGTGTACGTACGTACGCACGCACGTACGCAGGCGCGCGCGCACACACACACACACACACACACACACACACACACACACACACACACACACACACACACACACACACACACACACACACACACACACACACACACACACACACACACACACACACACACACACACACACACACACACACACACACACACACACACACACACACACACACACACACACACACACACACACACACACACACACACACACACACACACACACACACACACACACACACACACACACACACACACACACACACACACACACACACACACACACACACACACACACACACACACACACACACACACACACACACACACACACACACACACACACACACACACACACACACACACACACACACACACACACACACACACACACACACACACACACACACACACACACACACACACACACACACACACACACACACACACACACACACACACACACACACACACACACACACACACACACACACACACACACACACACACACACACACACACACACACACACACACACACACACACACACACACACACACACACACACACACACACACACACACACACACACACACACACACACACACACACACACACACACACACACACACACACACACACACACACACACACACACACACACACACACACACACACACACACACACACACACACACACACACACACACACACACACACACACTTTGCTTTGCTTTGCACATTGCGAACAGGGAGAGGGGGCATGGCGTTTGCCAGTGCGTTGCTCTATTAAAGCTCTGCTGCTGAAGCCTCCTTCAAAAATCGATGCAAGGGATCAAATAAAGTTTGCACCGGTTTCCCACTAACTATATGCCAGCATAAAGTATTCTCATCGCTTCTGCGATATCAGATGTATGCGGTGTTCCTTCGAAAACCCCTCGAAAGAATTACTGCGCGGAATTATTTATTTTGATAACAAAAGTGAGCGTGCTTGGTGCGAGTACCGAGGGGCACGGAGCATCGGTGCTGCGCAAGTAGGGAACATCTTGTCTCTCCGTCGAGAGCCTCCTCTTTTACCGTACCGAACTACCTTCAGCGGCCTCAGATAGAATGTGTCTGGCCACTCAATAAGTGTCATTCAGTTCAGTTCAGTCGTTCTGTCGTGTCCGACTCTTCGTGACCCTATGGACCATGTCACGCCCCGCTTTCCGGTCTCTCACTATCTTCCTAACATCACATAACTTCATAGCTCACATAAAACACTTCGCGGAGATAAAATAAAAATGTCTTAGTAATTCCATCACAAAACATTTCAGTTCGATACATATATGTACAACAGTAGTAAGCTGAATGCTGTAAGCCTGGTGTTTCAGATTGAGGTATACGCCTCAAGACTATCACGTATTCTCCAGAAGAAATTCAAACATCTTTTCGCTTCTTACTGATATTAAAGAAAAGTAAGGAAGCCACAAAAAGAAACGTGCGAGGCAAACCTAAGCGCAATAAAACAATGTGAAAAGAAAACAAATCAAAGGGTAGTAACCCCTGTTACACCGAAGATTGCGAGATATCATCAAATGACATACGTTTTCGGATTGTGCTCGTCGAAACCTTTTCAATATATGGCTTGACGTACCTTAAAGTTTAATTTTTATTCACAGTTGGCTAAAAACAGTATTTTATCTAGACTTGTAAGTAGAGTAGTGCAATCGCACTTTATATGAGCTATCCAATATATTATATGATTTGTATCGTAAAGTTAGATTTTGCATCATGATTAACTACAGGTGATCATTAAGATTTACTAGTCGTCCAGTCCATTTACACCCGACACAAGCTCTACAATTATATATAATTTGATGGTGTACCGTAAAATTAAATTTTCAGTCACTGCAATTAAATGCAATTTCTAATTGATAAAGCAGAAAATTAGTTATATGGTCATGCACCAGTTCACCGTAACACAATGTCTATACTAAATGATATTTTTCTCTAAGCAGGCTAGGTCCAACCTTGACCGTGGCTGTTGCATGAAAGTCATCCAGCTGTTTGCAAGCATGTTCCGCAGTTTCACCTGGAGTAGTACAGATGCCGCACTAAACCAAAAGGCTGCACCTACCGCACTGACACCTCATCGATAATACATCGATTTTTCAACGCGTACAGAGGGCTTGTTATGCGAATATCGCGTGGTTCTGTCCACCGAGACATGACCACGAAGTGTAACAAATTTTCTGTTTAGTGTTTCTTTGCTGTATTCAGTAACTGCCTTGATAAGAAAATACAGTGCCAGCATGAGGTAAAAGATACGAGACGAAAAGCTTGCTCATCGCGAATAGCCTCCCCCCCCCCCCCTTCCACGGCAAGAAAAAGAAAACATTTTATAGTGGGGAAAAACATCTTATGCCTGATCTTGTGAAATTTCACGAAGGCAACGCAAGGGAAGAATCATTGCCATCTTTACTTGCGCGAGTCTCTGCTGCCATGCACGATTGAAAAGCTTTTCTGCGGGATACAGAATGAAGGTGAGAAAAAGGCCGCAGCTGGCGAAATTGCCCTTGTTGAAGGACCAACGAATGTGAAACGCAAAGCAGTTTTGAAGAGCAGAGGCAGCAAACAAATATTGAGCGAGAGATAATTCGTGCGAATGATTTGCGAAGATTGTCATTCTTTTGGTGAAGCAGGTGTGTCGCATGAAGCAAGTGGTAGTTACACCGCTGTAATATAGAGACACATCTGTCTTCAGATGGTAAGAGCATGAAGATGCTTAAATCTGGGATTTGGAAACAAACACTTATTAAAGACTTCGCCATGTTTAAGCGCTTTGACAAATTGCGAAAATTTGGTGTCTAAAGTAATGTGCTTGTAAACTTCAAACACATTGGTTGTAAAGGTTCAGACATTACCAGTTTTGCCCTTTATATGGACTTTTTTTTTTTCAAAGCAGGAAATAATAAATTACCCCAGAGTTACATCGATTGCAGATCAAACGCTAATATGGGTCAGATCATCTCATTTCTTGAGAACTTTCATTCAGCCATCTGAATAATATTAACATCAACCATCTGAATAATAGTAACATCCCCATAGATGTCTTGTGGCTAAAGTCCCTCATATTGCTTTCAGGCTTCGCCTCAAGAGGTTTCGTTCTGTTTATAGTTTTTAACGTCCCAAAGCGACTCATGCTGTAGTGGAGTGTTCCGGAAATTTCGACTAGCTAACGTTCTCTAACGTGCACTGAATGGCATGTTACATCAATGCGTTGTTTTTGGCCACCATCGTAAACTGGCCGCCACTGCAGATACTCGATCCACCGTTCTTGGGCATAGAAAACGAGAGACTTAACCACTGCGCCACCGCGGCGTGGTCTGCTTCAAGATTGTGCAGCTTAGAAAGTCTATAGGCATCACTTGCTTTGCATTGAGCTACGTTAATTCCCCCACGGCGGCGTCTTTCATACCCTGAGTTGCTTTGTGATGTCAAACACTATAAAACAAATCAAGCAGTTTTTATCTCAAATATCTGGTTTGCAACAGCTTTTCGGTCTAGCAAGCATTGTGAGCTTACGCGTAATACCACCAACTCCGTTATTCTTTAAAATTTTGGCAGAGGATATTAGGACTACAGTATCCGAAATTCAGGGAGAAAGAATGGCAGCTTATCACGCGAAAAAAAAAAAAAAAACCGGTTACCGAGATGAATCAGTGATCTAACGCAGTGGACAGTGAACATGATCTGTTTGCCAAAGCCTGGTTCGATAGGCAATATTTTATTCCGTCTGCACTCGTGAAGATCACAGGTGTAGCCGCCGTCAGGGTCAGAGGTACGCGGGTTTTGTAAAGAGGCCGGTATTTTGAGCTATTCAAGCAATAGCAACGGTGAGAGACGACATTCACACCTACAATGCAACGGGCCACGCTAAATATAGCGCTAATATCCCGTTTACATATAATTCAGTAAAATGACCCTTGTACGGAAGATACCATAGGACCGCACCAAAACACGATATGCTACACAAAATCCCGCAAGGGAAGCCAAAAGCCCCGAGAAGGCCGAGAACACACCTTTATTCTACGCGATCGAAGTTATCCTGCTGCAAGAGACAAACGAGCCGATTAGTGTTGTCTTCAAAGTGAACAAAGACATTGTTAAAAGCAATGAAACAATTTGGCAGAAGCGCAAAACATTTTAAAGGTACGCTTTACACATGCAGTGCTTCATTAAAAATTTGCCGACGATTACTTTACTTCTTATCGCAAAATTTGAGCCCAGCTAATCAGCTATTTCACCTTTTCGATAGATTGAGGCAAAGATTTCAAGCAAGACATGTATGTACATACATTTACAGACATTTTTTTAATTTTTCACACATGTTTTTTCAAGAAACACTCCACTGATAGTTCTTGACTCATGAAGGAAGCTTTGTAATCGCCCGAAGCCTTCCACAACGACATCTCTTTCTCTCTTTTTTTTTTTTTTTCACTGCCGCCTGTCTACTTTTTTTTTACAGCTCGGTCAATGTGTCCTGCCCTGAATTGTGACAGATACTGCGCCTTTTTCTTTTATGTCAACCAATAATAAACGCCGCTGATGCCTGCCGTACTGCGTCTATTTCTATATGCTCTGTGGTGTGGCGTTCGAGGAACGCCAAATGAAAGGTACCGCACGGACGCTTGGATAGAACGCCTGGCAGGGTCATCTTCGTAAATGCGTGAATTTCCTGGTGACGCAGTCACCAGTGATGGCGTCATGACCAGATATGGCGTCATTATCAATTCCGGTTATTATACAAGGCCGTATGTGACATTATAATGACGTCACATCCGGTCATGACGTCACGGTCGATGACGTCACCAGGTTACGAGGCCGACGACGACGATGACGCGAAGCGCAGTATTGGGTGCCCGAGTTGCCCTCTTAAACTGAGTTTAGACATTTTAAATGCACGTCCAGACTGCATAAAGCAGAAAATTTCAAATATGGCAAATAAAAATAGATACAAACTTATACACCAATCACAAGAACAGTGCCTACTACACATACGCGTTGCGGTGCATAAAGCGGTGAACCGAAACCGTGGCTCACGCACCCCGTTTAGAGACACACAATACTGATTCACCCAAATAAAACCAACGACACTCGTTTATGCCATATATTGCAACGCCCAAATCTGCGCTGATGTTTTAAAGAAAGAAGCAGATATTTTTTTAACAATTTTCTCTCTTCAATTCTTCCAATAAGCCGCTTTTCTGCAGCTATTTTTTTGACAATAATATGTGTACTCATGATTAAAAATCCCTAGCTTTGCGCGAAAAGTAGCCAAATTTTTGACCATAATTCAACCAAATTACTGTATACGTCGAAGCCCAGAACGCAAAGCGGTGCATAAAATTTGAAGAGCTTCCTTGCTGGCAAAAACAGCCGAGCTTTACCACGGCCGGTCTCGATGCGTGCGTTCGCCCAACGCGTGCGCTAATACCGGCCGTGTTCATGGTTAAACCTAGCTTTCCGAATGTAAGCTCTATTGAACATGCTTCTGGCCGAAGCGGTGGTGTACTCAGACGGCGACGCACCTCATCCGACCTAGCAACCAAGCGCCGACGAAGCAGTTGCTAACCCACCACCTGGTAGCACGGTCAACGCCCGTTTAAATACTACAGTTGGTAGAAACTTCTTCAGGCCTCCAGTAACGCGTCTCTGGCATCAAAAAATTCAGGGGGCACTTTTGCTTACCAAAGTGCTTCAAGGCGGAACCCTTCCCCGCCTTGCTGCTTAGGCATTGGCTACGAGACCGTTTGCGATTAACTAGAATTGTTACAGATACTGCGCCTTTTCTTTGATGTCAACCAATTTTAAACACCGCTGATGCCTGCTGTGCTGCGTCTATTTCTAATATATGCACTGTGGTGCGGCGTTCGAGAAAGCGCGAATTGAAAGGCGCCGCACGGACGCCGGGATGGAATGCCCGACGGAGTCAGCTTAGTATATGCGTGATGATGATGATAACTTTATTTTTCCACCAGATAAGGAGGCCCCCAATTCCCGCAGGTGGTCGAAATTACTCCGTAGCCCTCCACTACGGCTCCCCTTTCTCTCTATCCACTTTCACTCCCACCTTCATCCCTTCCCTTACGGCGCGGTTCAGGTGTCCACAGAGCAAGTGTGACAGATACTGCGTCTTTCCCTTCCTATGAACCAACCAACCCCCAATTCCCGCCCCCGTCACGCAGGCCTAAGGGACGGGAGCAGAGACCTCCGCGATCAGAAGCAGGCAAAGAGGTCTTGGCTCTTCGCGGCTTCTTCCGCCAGGCGGATGGCTTGTAGCTGTGGAGCAGGGACCTCGCTCCGCAGCAGGGATTCCCAGGCTTCTCGACAATTAATATTTGTTTTAGCCCCTGGGGAGCTAGTACATTCCCAGATTATATGGTCGAGGGTCCCTCTCTCCGCCCCGCCGGGGTGGTGCAGTGGTAAGACGCCCGCCTACTGTCCGGAGCTCCCTGGTTCGAACCCGACCACGGCGGCTGCGTTTCGATGGAGGCGAAACGAAGTGGCGTCCGTGTGCTGTGTGATGTCATCGCACGTTAAAGATCCCCAGGTGGCCGAAATTACTCCGTAGCCCTCCACTACGGCTCCCATTTCTCTCTTTCCACTTTCACTCCCACCTTCCTCCCTTCCCTTACGGTGCGGTTCAGGTGTCCACATAGCAAGTGTGACAGATACTGCGCCTTTCCTTTCGTGTGAACCAATTATTATTATTATTAGGGTCCCTCTCTCCCCACAGTGCTTGAATTTATCGTTTCTCCTATCGTCCATTTGGACATAATATGCCAAGACCGGGCTTACAAAGTTCCCTGCTTGCGGGCGCCGCCATGTGATTGCCTCCCTATTGTTTAGACTTTTATTCTGTGGTGGCACCAGTCTCCTGCTTAACCTGTAATTTTGAAGAATCTCCGTATCATTTTGCAGACGCGCGTCCATGTTCCGGCAATCGGGCGGCTCCACAGTTACCCGGACGTAGAGAGCTCGGGCTAACTCGTGGGCCGCTTTGTTGCCAGGAACGGACGTGTGTGCAGGGGTCCAAATTAGGCGAATGTTCCTGTTTAGTCGTCTACTGGCCAGAATCCTTGCCGCTTCCGGCGAGACCCTACCCTTTCCAAAATTCCAAATAGCTGTTTTGCTCTCGCTGATTAATGTTACGAGGGAGGGGGGGAATGATTACATTTTCTCGGCAGTCCTGTGGGATACTTGATTTTTCTCGTAGTCCCCTATTTGTCTGCAGGCCTACCATTTCGAGTATAGTTCTGCCAGTGGTCGTTCCACTTAACCTTTCCAGCTGCGAAACTCTGACAGCCTCCGCTATTTCGTCCCAGCTATTGTGCACTGCCATAGGAAGGAGCTTCTTTGTGGATGTGGTAATTGGTAAGCCCAGGGCACTCTTTATGCACCGTCGAATGAGAGAGTCTAACCTCTTCTTCTTCTCCGACCTGATATTTAAGAATGGCGTAGAATAGCTCACGCGACTTATTACGTAAGCTTGGATGAGTTTAAGCAAGCTTGTTTCCTTCAGGCCTCGTCCTTTCAAGGCGATTCTTCTAAATATTCCAATGGCTTGTGTGGCGAATCCCTCTAGCTTTCTGATTGTTCCATTATTATATCCATTTTCCTGAATGAATAGTCCTAAGATTCTGATTTGATCTACCTTTGGAACTGGTTTTCCTTCTACTTTAATGTCAAATTCCCAGCTGCGCTTGTATCGGAGTGACTTTGGGTTATAGATGAATAATTCTGATTTTTGCGGCGAGCATGATAGACCCCTACTGGCAGCGTAGTCTACGACAGTGTCCGCCAACGCCTGCAGGCGCTCCTCAATGCTCGCATCACTACCCTGGTTAACACAGAGATTGATGTCATCCGCATAAATACTGAAATTTAGCCCCTTTATGCTCCTCAGAGCTTCTGGGAGGCCCCTCATTGCCACGTTGAAAAGGAACGGGGAGAGAACCGAGCCCTGCGGCGTCCCCCTGCTCCCTAACTTCACTGTGGGGGACTGAATGTCTTGAAACTTTATGCAGGCACTTCTGTTTGACAAGAAGTCCTTGATGTACTCATATGTTCGTTCACCTACTCCGATTTCTTGGAGACCGTGGAGGATCGCTTCGTGTTTAACTTTGTAAAAGCCTTTGTCAAGACCAGGCCGAGAATCACTGGCGTCTCTAGAACGGGAGTCGATTATGTCGTATTTGAGTCGGAGCATCACGTCCTGCGTGCTCAAACTCAGTCGAAAGCCGACCATCTCGTGTGGCCACAGATCCTGTTTCTCCATAAAGCGCGTCAGTCGTGTCTGGACTACATGCTCCATCAATTTCCCCATGCATGAGGTTAGAGAAATAGGTCTTGGATTTTCTAGTTTCGGGGGTTTGCCCGGTTTTGTGATAAGAACTACGTTTGCCGACTTCCACTGCCCAGGCAGGTGCCCTTTAGTCCAAATTTCTTGCATATACTCAGTAAGAGCGCTGATGGAGTCATCATCCAGGTTTCTTAAAATTTTGTTAGTTATCCCGTCAGGGCCCGGGTTTGATTTTGTTTTTAGTCCCAATATTTCTGCCTTGACCTCCGCCTCCGTGATGGGTGCGTCCAGCTCCTCGTTGGGAGCTCCGTCATACTCTGGGAGGGGGGCACTATGAGTATCGCCAATGTACATGTTCACTAGTACATCCATAAATTCCGCGTCTGTACCCTTAAACGCGTGCCTGGCTTTTCGTAATATAATTCCTGACTGGGATTTTGAGTTGGTCGGATCTAATAGGTGTCTCAGCAGATTCCACGTTCTGGAAAGGCTCATGCCCCCTTCCAATCTCGTCGCATCTGCTGCACCAATTCTGTTCGCGTAATTTAACCACGTAATTTTCAATTTCTTTATTATGTCTAGTTATCCTCTTTTTAAGATTACGGTTCCACTTTTGCTTCTTTAGTCTGCTCTCCATACCATGTTTTGCCTCTCGTTCATGTTTTGGCATCGTCCCCTTCAAGATTCTTTGTTGCCTTACCAACGTGACGCATAAGGGTTTTCGTCTATTTTTCTGTGTTTGTAATCTTCCTTTCGGCAGCCTCTCTCGCTTTTCCCTAAATAGTTCCCATTGCGTAACCCTCGGTTGACACACACGGTGTGTCTTTAATCCTTTTTTAAGGATTGAGGCCAGAATAAAATGGTCGCTGCCAAAATTTTGCTCCGAATTTTGCCACTTCAGATCTTTCACATTTTTGGAGAAGGTCAAGTCAGTGAAAGTGTCTACGCAGTCGTTGTTACCCACCCTGGATGGAAAACTAGGGTCCGTGTGCAAGGTGAGTCCTAGCTCGTGCGCGTCTTCCCATTACCGCCTGCCTTTAGGATCTTGTTTAGCGTAACCCCATTCCGGGTGCGCCGCATTGAAGTCACCGACTATTAGCAAGGGGTTACTCCCGGCTGTGATTATCGCTTTGCGAAAGAGGGCCCTGAATCTCACCTTTGTCTGCTCTGGCGTACTATATAAATTTAAGAGGAACAGGCTTGGTTGCTCTTTTCGTCCCGTAAGTATTTCCAATAGCACTGCCTCAATTTCTTTCGAATTGATTTCGTGCATGTATCAGCAATGTTCCTCTTAACCAATGTTGTGACGCGAGATTTTTCATATCTGTCACTTGAAAAAGATTGGTATCCCGAGAGTTTTGCTGCTTCACCCGTCTCTTCAGGGCTATAGCTAGTGGTTTCTCATCTAATAGCGTCAAGTACTGTTGCACTAACGCACGCTTGCGTTGGAAGCGGCGACACTGCCAGACTAAAAGCTCACTTGGTGCGCCTCTGGCCATTATGGAGCTGATCAAATTTTTCCTCAGCTTTGGTCTTGTGGTGGTTGTTCCATACCACAGCCACGGCATTTCACATTTGCGGTGTCCGTGCAGACATCTTCGCGGTGTCCGAGCCTGCCGCAGGCGTTGCAAACTTCAAACTTCTTGCGGTAGAGAACGCAGCGTTGCGCCACGGGCATGAGTCTAACCCACCGCGGCACCTCTTTGTCTTCAAACAGTATTAAAACTGTCCTCGAGTTTCTTCCCAGTCTTCGCACCCCCAGGACCGGAGGATTCCCGTAGACTTGCAGACTTTTCAAAATATCGTCTGAAAAGGACAAAGGGACTTCATGTATGACGCCTTTCCCGCAGTCCTCTAGCATAGCGATGTACGTAGTCAGTTCGATTTTTTCCCCTTCAAACGCGAGGAGCTTCAAGTCGGCGTACTTTCTCTTCCTTTCCGCGCTGACGGTGGCGACAAGAATGGAATGTTGCTTCACATTCAATGAGATGACATCTTCCCTGGCCGCGTCTGGGCTCACGCCAGCCGCCCTAACTATTATGTCAGCCAAATACGCACTTCCGTATTTCATCAGACCTACGAGACCGCCGCGCGGCCTCATGACTATTTTCTCGGCGCCGTCCGGAATACGGGCAATTAATTGCCTTTCTACCGACTTTGCCGCCGTCTTCCTGCCTGCGAGCTTCTCGGCGGCTCGCTGGCGTTCCATATTGCGTGCCTCGTCGTTCACTAGGGCAGCCGCTTTCCCTTTCTTCTTACTAACGTACCATTGTCCCGGCACGTGCAACTCTTATGGATCTATCTCCGTACCTTGTACGGTCTCTCTCATGGTTAAGGCAGTCTCCGAGCGGAGCTTCCGCCGCCGCTGGCTTCTCACCGCTAGGCCTAATCTCAGGCTTAGCTCACTACGTGGCTCGTCGAACACATATCACAGTCCCAAAAATCGTAACGAGACGAGGAAGGCCCACCTTAGAATAATTGATATCCTCGGCATCCGTTCGTCGAATATCCAAAATCCGTCGAATCCAACTTGTGCTCAAGCGGCCGTAGAGCGAACGCAGCTCCGCTCTGTCGTATATGCGTGAATCTGCTGGTCACGTCATCAGCAGTCATGACCGGATGCGACGTAATTATCACTTCCGGTTATTAGACATGACCGCATGTGATGACGCCACATCCGGTCATGACGCCACGGCCGATGACGTCACCATGTGACGACTGGACGTTTCGAAACCTCTAACCATTGCTTTTGGTTAGTAATAGCTAACCACGGATTGCACTTTCTGAATACTAGTTAATGTCTGGTTTGTGTTATTTAAACACCCATTATAGTAAGTAATGGTTAATGATAGTTACGATGACCTCCAAATGCACGAGTTCCTATCGGCATCTGCCTAAATATTTTATTATTAGTCGTAAATTATCATGCAAGTATCTTAAATATGTCTTAAATCACGTTCCGATATCACCCGATTGCTATTGATTAAGCATCTATTGAATGGTGATTGGCATATGCCCATATAAGGCATGCACCTGAAACGCGGACACATTTATTAACGACAGTATGAAGCATTAAAGGCTTTGCGTTAATAAAAGCGTGCAAGGGAATAGCGGCTGCGTTTCGTTGGAGGCGAAACGGGGAGGCGCCCGTGTGCTGTGCCAACTGAATGTTGTTGTAGTGGCTGTAGGAAGAAGGAATGAAAATGCACGGGCCTGCTACTGGCTCTGTAGCTTAGCCAGTAGCAGGCCCGTGCATTTTCTTTTCCTTCTTCCTACAGCCACAACAACAACCGGAGAGAACACTGATTTATAGGAAGGGAAAGGCGCGGTAACGGTCTCGCTTGTTTTCTGTCGACACCTCAACCGCTCCGTAAGGGAGGGGAGGAAGGTGGTTAAGAAAGGGGAAAGAGGGAAAGAGTTGATGTAACCCTTCTTCACTCGGGGTTGGTTTCGAGCCCGGTGCCAGAGTGGGTTAAGAACATCAAGTACCTTATGGCTAGAGTGCAAAATTCGGAGTAACATACCACTGGGGAAAAAAGCGTGATATTTCGAGGCCCTACTGCCCTGCTTAGCATATCTATGGAAAAAATGCAGGTACAAAATATTGGCAACGCTAGATTGATGCTTGGCAGTTTTCTCATATATCTTGTCCTTCTTTCATGGTATCTTGTTCTTTTTGTAATCCGAATTTCTTCCCACAGTCGCTTCCAGGAATCCAGATTATGCGCTTATTCGCATATTTTTATGAATTAGTAGTGCGTAGCTAATGCGGTTGGTTCTTTTGTATATTCAACCACAGTACTGACAAACGGTTTTCACTTTCTCGGTGCCCTAGCTATAAATGCGACACCGGTGGATGTACTCTAGGGTTGGCGGAAGGATATCCAGTTTATTTATAACGTGTATACTCGTGCAGTTTCTTTTAGCAATCTAGTAGGATAAAGACAACGATAAATCTTGGCCGCCAGATGCTCGATTATTGTAAGCTTGAGACAAATTCAATTTGGCGACGTCGGATTGGGCATGTCTTCTCACAAGCCGCAAGCGAAGGCTTTAACCTTGGTGGTGCATTATTTGGTCTCGCCATTTCTTTCCTACCTTCTGCTTTTCACTTATGATGAATGCTCTTATAATGCTCTCTCAAATTCAGACAATTACCCGACTTCTGTTTGCTGTCGGGTAACACGCAGCGGTGAACGGTGGTGGCAGTAGCGCGCGCAGCGATTTGAGAACACGCTTGGTCGCGACCACAGAAGAAGAGGAGGCTGAGCTGGAGGGCTGGCAGGGGAGCGGAGCTGGTTACGAGGCACGACGAGAACGCGGAACGGGCGCCAAAGAGCTGCGCTGTAAAATAAGCAGGCTTATATTTGATGTAACATGTCAGCTTGGCATAAGTAGATAATAGGCGCCACATCCCTCAATTGAAAATCTTCAGACATAAGTTTTCAAAGCGCTGACTCCGACAGTTTTAGCTCGAGTGATTGTGCAGGACTGTTAACCCAAGTTCTAGTTTCGAACGTGCGAGGCTTATCCCTCCTAACGCTGACCTGCTGACACCGATGAAAGCAAACACCATTGTAGAGAATGTTTATATACTGTGCATTAGCGGCTGCTTACTCAATTGAGAGCTGTAGCGATGTAGTGACGCATACCCTTGGTCCTTACATCGATTCTCCTCGCTCAGCGACTCTCGACACCATGCCAACAGTCGCCAGTATTCGAGACCTCGCACAAGCACCCCCTAACCCTTCAGGATGTAACATATACACTGATTCAATACAGGCTATACGCGCCATTCATACGGGTCGCACTCCTGAAGAACTGCAAGATGATCTACGCAGAGCTCTCACCATACGTCCCAACACTGCCACACTGAGTTGGATTCCTGGTCACGCTGGAATCCCAAGCAGTGAGGTATACGGGCATCGTCTTACCCGTGAACTCCAACACCGGGCGCCTGGTATTCCCTGGCCTTACCCTCCAACGTGGGACACTACTCTTCACTACAAAAAAGAAATCAACATTCAGTATGACAACATTTGAGACACTCTTCGTACACTTCCTCTTCCTGATAAATCTTTCACTACCACACAAATACGCATTCTTTGACGCATAAAACTAAATATACTGCTTAGTTCTGCCCAATCGTTTCTATATAGAAGCAGACATTCCCCTGCGTGCCCAATTTCTTCCGAACACTACGTAAACTTAGAACATTGCATGTTTTCATTCCCTGTCGCAGTTTAATTAACCCACTTTACACACCCTCCTCCACCAACGTGGCGGGCTTGGTTAACATTTGACCAGCTGAAAGAGCCTTGGTGACCTTAGCCCAGGACAATCTTCACGCTTTGTAATAGGTTAAATAAAGTTGTTTCCTCCCTCCTCCTCCTCCTTGATCAAATGCCTTGAACCTGAGGTTGATGTCACCCACTAAAACGTCAATTGTATCATCTGCTGCCACAAAAAAACATGGAGTCGTTCGCCTATGGCTTGCTTTTATTCGCGCCCAGATGCGCATGCAGGAACAATAACTTAGCTTGAAGATCACGGTTACTGAAACCTACAGTATCCTGTCGAGTTTGCTTCTTTAGGTAAAGTAATGTTGTCATTGCTAAGAGCTCCATTTGATGATCCATCTTTGGCGATTGCAACTAATAGTCGCCGCGTTTGAGGCGAAACAGAAAGGGAAATATAGAGGTTGGGTTCAGAAGACTGCAGTTTTACCTAGAATATTACTGGCAGCATTTTAGTATCGCATGTTCTCGTCATCCAGTGTTAATGGCCACAATGCTTTTTTTATATAGATAAACCAATTGATGTTGATGAGGCTGCTATGACGATGGCGTTTAATGGTGCGAGTTTTCTTATTTTTTGAACGTGCCCTTAAGGCACTTCAAAAATGGACAACGCCATGTCTGCATTTCCTAGAACTTGCCAACTATTGCCCAATTCGAAAAAAAAAAAAGATTCTGTTTGAAAGTCGGGCTACTAAAAAAATGTTCTTCGCGCTTGGAGCTACATTGAGACGGCACTGGAAGGCACACTGCGCTGGCTGTTTCAGCGGCCACTCTGTCTCTTCAGCCAAACATAAGCGTTACCGCTAAGCTGCCTCTGAGAATACGCACACACCTGGAGACATCCCGGTGGGGCTTGGCGGAAGAAGAAAGTACGCCCATGTCTGTTGTGGTCGGAAGGAGTATGAATGCATGTTATATAAATCCTTTAATACGTAAGCAATAGAAGGGAAATGCAGTGGACTAAAAAATCGTGGAATACGCCCTGGCAGCGGACACTATCGCTTTGCAATTACACCGCTTCTAGCAATGCAACGCAATCCTCTCCCATGCAGCAGAGAATGAAGGTGCTTTCTAGGCGTACGCAATCAAGGACACGCCTCTGATACCTGATAGTTTCCAGGCGACATGACAGGACTTTGGTAGGCCGGTTTCTTTTGGGATATCATAAGACCGTATAAAAACAAAAATAGAAACTGAAGGTTTAGGAGGAGCCTCATTTCACAAGCCATCGTTTCGACGAGAGGCCAAGTCGTTTTGTTGAAAAGTTGGCTTGCGCACAGGAGCTCTCCCTTCAACACTCGTTCAGTTTTCTTTTATATTGTGCCCCCATCTTCCTTCCCTCGTTCTAGCCTAAATCATCGATCATTACGGGATCACGTGACATGTGACGAGACCATGTGATATTGTAGAAGCTGATAAACTCGGACAGAACATAAGCATATGGAAGGGTGACATTAAATAAGCAAACAACGTAGTTAGCCGTTCTACGAGAAGATTGAAGTGACACTTTTTGGGCTTTCAATATTATAGGCCGCCAAGATTCCTCACGAGTGAAATCGGCCGCCACTAGGCCGACAGTCGGAACAGGACAGACCATATAGACAGCAGACGTAATGTTCCTGCTAGTCCCTCGCTAACTAAGCTTGTTCACTTTTAAATCTTCCACATATGAGGCAGTTGAGGAGGGAAGATTGGTTATAAATTATAGAGAGCAAGAAGTGGCAACGCAATAAGGAACATTTGGGAAACGGGGAGATGAGAAGAACTGACGGCTCTCGCAATACGAAAGCGTGTATCTTGGTCTTCTACCTTCTTCAGGCTCCCTTTGTGTGGCGCTTAACACTTGGCAAGAAAAGAAGTATTGTTTCTGCAAGGCCAAAGGCTGAGAGGGTACATTTCGAAGAACATGATCATTGAAACGAAAAAAAAAAAAAACAATGGCTTGGTGGTGGAAATACTTGTTCATTTTCCAAACAGTTTGTTTCCTGCTCAGCCGCAGCCTCTCTGGGCAAGAAACATTACCCTTATTGCTAGACAGTGTGTTAGGCTCCCGTGAGAGTCTGCGACGTACCGGCAAGGGATGCTATCAAACTCCCAATGACGTGTTTCTGAATGCAAGTTTCTATATGGACCTGTATCTTCAAGCAATGTACTGTTGCAACACGAAGAGGCAACATGAAGATGAATAATCCCATTATTTCTTCATGACTGATCGGTGGAGGCGAACAAAATGCGAAGCATTTTACTACAGTGTTTCTCCCAGCCACAATCTCGGCATTGGTACATAAAATTTATTATTCCTCATAAGTGCCAAAGTAGAGCAGTAACTTAGCCCTCGCTGCGAAAAACAAAAAAACTCGAAGCTGGATGTACAAAGCACAGACGAAAGCGACTGTTGAGATTGAAAAGTAGCAAACATTGCGATGCTAAGGACTCTTTTCATGGCTTGTGGTTTCATTTTATAGGCCGCTTGCAGAACGAGTGGGCTGAATTCTGTCCACTCCACTCGTAACCTCGGCTCATGGCTTATCAATCCTAAGGCGGCGTTTGCTGCAATGGCTTTATAAAAATTAGGTAATTGGGTCTCTTCAGATGTATACTGGACGTAGCTGATATGAATGCTGCTTGTATAGGACGCAGCAGCCTGCGACAATCATCGTTGCGTAAGCAGCAGCCAACAAACTCGCGAAACTTCTAAATGGTGGGAAAAAACATTATGTCGAAATGAGCTCACTGCAGCCCGGGGCGACTGTAATGATGCCAGAAAGCGACTTGCTATGGCTTCAGTCATTACCATAAGAGATGCCTGCGCTCGAAACGTTAGGTGACACTGCGAGTTTACAAATGGGTGCTTGAATCGTACGACCAACACTTCTGCCTTTACTCTCGGGATTCTTGTAAATCAGCGGGCGCACTCCTCAGTAGTGGACGGTGCTTTCTTGGTAGGACCTTGGGCACCGTCAGTGAGTATGCATTAAGCAGGGCAGCAATTTTCGAAGCACGCGAACAAGCGTACGAGGATAGATACTGCGCTGAGCGATTTAATATCATTTGGGTCACCATATCGTTCTTATCCACACTCAGTCACATATGCATGAGCATAATATCGCCTTTCAGGGAATGCGATGAAACAGAAAACGGTCATTATCATGCGTAAGGATCAGAGCTTCTGCGTTCGCGTTTGAGTCAAATGTTACCTTTTCAGTGAGGGATGACTTTTCGGAGCCGGCGTGCTAAGCTACCATCAGAATACGTGTAGCGCGATAATACCAACCCTAGTTCCGCACCCTTGATAATAAGCTTATGTCAAATATCTGAAATTTAGAAACTAATACTTCTTGGAAATTGTTCTACTAGAGACGTTGCTTGTCGTAACCTTTCCGTCAGCTCTAATAGGGCAAATCAGTAATGCTTCTACTGCACTTTATTTCTATCGATGAATTTCAATAAACAAAAAATGGTGACCCCGAAAAACGTAAAAACAATCGAAATGTTATATCTGCTGACCTCTCCTTGGTACGGTGATAGCGATGCTAAGGAAAAACTCTCTGTGAAAACTTTCACTTCTGGGCACTCACAACACAATTCATTTTAGAGCCAACAAAACCGCGACTGTTAAGTTCCTCAAATGTCAGTCGGCCTGTGTTCAAAATGCCGTTCAGCGATCTGGGCTTTTTTATAACCATGGACGAGCAGGCTTCTTACCACCGAGGATTACGTGCAGTGACTTATAACACTCCTGATTCTTGAGCGTGCTTTTAAACGCGTGTTGTGGTGCTTACATGGAGGAGCGAGCGAAAGCCATACAAGACGGAAGCAAGCAACTTGTACTCTGCACGACGGAGGTGATAGGCGCGCGTTGGAAGAAAAGGCAAAAGTTTTCTCCTTCTACAACGAAGCTAAGGAAAAGACCAGAGCCGGACAAGTGTGCGTCCACGGCAGACTCGTAACTAGTGGTGATAAAACAGAAGTAGAGGGAGAACGCCAAGATCTGACGCAGATGATCAAGAAGAGTACTGTAGGGGACTACGAAATGCTTAGAAAAGAACTTGAGCAGCTCTTTGTTTTTTTATTCTGATTCTCCACTCACACGGCTGGTTAGAGAAAGGCGGATCAAGTTACTCTACGCTAAAAGGGGATATGAAGAACGGAGTTAAAAACAACCGGAGGGCAAGGCACCTATCTATGAGACTAATGTTGGATCAATTTAAGTTAACGAAAACATTTCGGGGCTGTTGAGGCCTTCACAAGGTAGCATAAAGAATGGAAAATCTACAGATAGGGAGGAACAGCGTACAAATAACTCTACCCTGATACCGGCAGCGGATTCGTGGAAAAGGGTGCCCTAAGAGACATACGGAAGCCGTCAGTAAGGATGCTACTAGCGACATCTATTTGACGTTTTTTTTTTACTGTCTTCAGAATTATATATCAGTCATGTATTCAAAAAAGCTGTATTTTTTTATTTATAACCGGTTCAATGAAACATATGAAAACTTTCCTCGGTGCTCTCCTTGGTTTCGGAGACTGTTGGAAACTGCATTATATAGGGGGTATTCACGTGACGTCACAGCTGGCGTCAGTATGCAGCTGACGCCATCGTTGCGTCCTGTTCTGACTAGTACTAGTACGGTGCGGCGGTTAGTTTAGCTGTTCGTGCTCGTCCGTTTGCTCTGTCACTCTGCCTAATACCAACACCCTTGTTATGAAAACTCAATCGGTATCATGAGTGACAGTTCAATTTATCGGCAAAGTGTGCGCGATGCGGAGAAAGACCTGTTCGAAACAAAACTTTGGTACCGACCCGTGTACAGTCGATATGCGCAACTGCACGGTAAGCGTCAGCCTGAGCCCGCCAATAAGTATGTGCGACTTTCATGAATTCTTTTTTCTACGGACGAGCTTCATCACAAGCCAATCGCAAGACTACTGACCACTCGAAGAACGAAACTACGTTACAAGCGGCTGGGTTAAGAGCCGCGGTTGAAGCAGACGAACTCGCTCTTTGTGCAATTACGTGCGTGCCGTCCAACGTTTATACCAACTAAACCGCTGAGTGTTTGTAGCTGATATTCTGCATAGAAATGGCATTTGGTAGTCAGTATCTCTTATACAAAACTTGTTTGGTGTACTTGCCTCAATCTATCAGAAGAAGTCGGATGTTTTCATCGTTTGTGGCGGTAAGGAAGCAAAAGAAACCGCTTCATCAGGTCATAGCGATGACTCCGGTGGCGCCACCTCGTTGCCTTGCGAGTTCGAAATAACTTTTCGCAACAAAACTCCTGAAATACAGCGCAGTTTTGGCCAAACTAATCTTGATTTGTTATAAAAGATAAATAAATAAGTTTATAAAGTTATTCAAACCTTCTGCAAAACAACTCTGCCCGCCTACGTTCCTTCGCCGAATCTGAATGCGGTCTGCTTTGATTAGCAGCCGACACAGACGACGCAAACATCCGACTTCTTCTGATCGAATGAGGCAAGTACGGCAAACACAAAGTT
Source organism: Amblyomma maculatum (assembly GCF_055883805.1). Classification (NCBI taxonomy): domain Eukaryota; kingdom Metazoa; phylum Arthropoda; class Arachnida; order Ixodida; family Ixodidae; genus Amblyomma; species Amblyomma maculatum. The sequence continues at coordinate 371,257,805 of NC_139344.1, read as the reverse complement.
CAGTGAGCCCTCTTTGAAAGATTTTACTGCAGCAAAACATGATGAGGAGGTGTTGGCGGCGCACGGCATGCATGCGCATGACTGGAAGTGATACATTGCCGCGCTGCTCTTTTACCGGGAATGTGTCTTCCGAGTGCGTGAAGAACAGTCGTGCACGGATAGTGACAAGAGCTGACTGCTAGGGCACATCCGGAAGATTCCAGTCCAGCCCATTTTGACATATATTTCTCATACTCCGTGATACTTGTGCGGTTGAGCCACGCCAGCCATACGTGACGTCGAATCTCGGTGAGGTGTCTTGTTCGAGTGGAGTTGTTCGTGTGTACTTCCGGAACCTTAAAATGCCGAGGTCGTTCGCGCAGCTCTTCAGCATCCAATGTTTACACTGTGCATGCGTCTATCACAATCTATGATAGCTCAATAAACAACATGTAGCTGCGGATGCCACTGCTTGTAGAACCGCACAACGGCACTTCATACGTACGCTCGCCCTGTTCGTTCTGTGGACACAAAATGGCCGACTGCGCCTCAATTACCCACAGTGCACCGCGCCCAGCGCGTCAGTGAATAGCCCCTATAAGGAGTTCTGCATTCCTCGCACTTACGCATTTAAACTCGGCGTCCTACATGAGGATAGTGAAAAGTGTGTATTATTTATTCGGTGTGTCGAGCGAATGTTGTTTTTCTACACCAGGAAAACATTCGAGCAGACACAATGTTTCATATCCTCGCGTTGAAGAAATTGGTCCTATACGAAATTGAAACTACTCGTCAACCATGCAGGGGTTAGTTTTTGAAGGAAATATATATTGGTTCATTTTTTATTTGGTTCATTTATGCCTCTCATGTGATTTCTCAGATAAGTCCCTCCTAAAAGTTAGGCAAATTCCTGCCTCCTGTAACGTGACCGATTCCCCGTCTTTTCAACGAAAGTGGCGGAAGGGTTGATGACTCGGAGCACTTTCGTACAAGATATGTATACGTTACGGTGATGCTAACATGGACAAAATGCTAGTATCAGGCCCACAACTGAGCGGAACTGAACCAGGGAGAAAAAAGGTTGGCGCAAGCACAGGCGTTAACAACACTATTTGTTGACATGAGCTGGCCTTTATATCCAGCAATCCCTAGATAACAGAAGCAAAATCATAAAAGCTGGTGTCTGTATAATCCAGTTTAAGTCACTCCACAGAGTTGTTACTGTCGCGATTCCGGTCCGGGTATGAAGACTCCGTTCGCTGGCCGCAAAAACCAGGGAGATTGTGCCGTATCTCATCCAAGCTAGCCGGACTACACTTCATGGGAACTCTTGACGGATTCTCTCTCTCTCGAGCGACAGAGCTTCTGCTTATATAGGACAGGATACCTTTGACACTTGAATTGTCCCTTCCGAAGGCAGTAGTTGGCTGTGGCCGACGAGGTTTAATAGCGAGCGCGCTGCAACTACACTTCGAATCTGCTTGGGCGCGAGGCGGAGAGGAGGGGGTACCACTAAAGCGTCGGCGGCGGGCACTAGCACCTTTCTGTGCTAGCATAGAGAAACATACTTACGTAAAGAGCGGACACTCGAGCCTTTTCGCGGCCCAGCAAGTAAGGGTCTGACCACCCGCAAGGCGGCGTAGCGATGTTCGCTTCCACTCCGCATCAAAGGTAGATAGCTTATCATACGTACACCGACTTGCATCAAAGCGTATGCTTTCTTTGCTCTTTCCATATAAACGTTGATGCTGAGCCGGTCATGTGCCGCCGGTTACGCCCACCTCACCGTGTTTTTCAATGCGTCGCCTTGTTTGGCCGGTAACTAGTTTCCTTTTGCCTGCAGAAATAATGTTGCTGTTTTTGAGCTAAGAACGCTAAGAAGTCGTTTGTGGCGCAACGTGAACGTATTTTGCACGTGTAACATAGAATAGGAGATGTGACGCATTTTTAGTGTGCAGTTAGTGTATGTTTTTGGGTCGTGTTTTTCTGAAGAACTTGTGCATTCCTTCGACTGCGTAATTTTCTAAGGCAGCTTTAAGACAAAGAATTTTTCGATGGCTCAGATGTATCTTAACACAAACTTTTATTCGGCAGTACAAGAAGTGTGTGTTGTGCATTTGGGATCGTTTTGTAAATAGTGTTTACTTTGCTGTGTTTGCAAAATGAATGGGCTTTTGCCGCTTCGCAAGCACCATGTTTACATGCCGAGAATGGCTAAAGCATTCTCGTTGGGGTCTAAAAAGCGCTGCGGCCTGTTCGTGGCTTACATTTTGACGACACCTACTGCTATTAGTCGCTAACAGTGGATTCCCTGTAATACCTTTGCCATACGGGCAGAGGGCAATTTTGTCCGCGATCTTGAGTATAATCATATCATTGGGTTACTATTATATATTCGGTATGGTGAGTTTAAATTTCTGAACAGACTACTGATCTAGGCTGATTTATAGAAATTCCGCGCGGGCTGTGCCTGCATTTTTCCCTCCTTACTTGTGTCTACCAGTTCACAAATCCTTTGCTGTTATTTTCACAGGTGATGTTTTAGAGGAAAGACACACAGCCGGTATGCGAAATTTCTTCATCGTGACACTTTTCTGCGTGCTTCACCATACCTTCAATATTGTTGCTCTTTGTAATATGATGTATTTTATAAGTGTGTGATTCAATATTCTTTCTGTGCCATTCAATATGTAAACAAGAAAATGAACTTTTTTGTATGGAACCATTGCCTCCTTGTGTGCCACTCAAAAAAGCGGCTCAATAACGGCAAAAAATTACAATAACAGCTCTGATCGCATTATTCTAGCCTGCATGAACTAAGTCAGCCACGCTTATGTTCTCCGTGAACTTTGCCGGTATTTCCAGTAAAAAGATTGCGATCCACAACTTTAATACGTCCGTATGCATGGCATCGTTAAAGCACTTGCGCGCAACTCTAGACGATGTAGTTGAATATTTTATTGCTGAAGGTAAGTCAGAATTGAAAGCATTCTATCGAAAGCGGAACCGAAACAGAGCAAATCACGTGCCAAAAATCTCGGAGGACGAAATTAGCGGTCTGACCAGCCGCTCGGGGCGCTGGCGCTGCTCGGCCGCAGGGCCCTATGGAAGTGTCCGCTCTTTACGTATATGTTTCTCTATGGTGCTAGTGCCTAGTGAACCTGTTCAAACTTGTTTACCACCGAAGCTTCTTCTCAGTGCGCCGGTGAAATTCGGCGCAGCACCGTGGCTTGTCTAGGGGTATCAGGCGCTCGCCGGCACCGTCTCAGTTCCAGTAGTCTGCTACTGCAGAAGCCGCGCGAACAGCGGCTAGGATCCCGATAATAGCATTAGAAAGCACCTGTGTTCCCGTCTGTCTTTCTTCTCCCTGTTATTATTTCTCTGAATTCCTGTGGGGTATCGCAAATAAGCCAGCCACTACGTTTAGGCAGCCTACAGGGAAGTTGGCTGTGTCGATCGCCGCGCCGTAACACGTATCGCAGCGAGAACAGCAAATACTTTTAATGCGCTTTCGTTGGGCGTTTTCACGCCACCTGTGTGAACTTACAAGGATCAGATTTCACGCTCTGTCGAAGCTTTGCATGGCGTGTCAGATGACTGGGCTATAATGAGAGCACCTAGGCAAGGACGTTATCTGTCACATGCGTATCTATAACAGGGATGAATATGCTCGGTTGTTTATTGCAAACCAAGCTGCTAACAGCAACATTTTTTAGGTGCTCTGCGGAACAAATGCAGCGCTATCTAGCCAGGGCAGATTCCTTATTAACCAGGTTCACGAAAATAGATTCTATGAATAGTCCAAGAGTAAAGAAATCTCTTTGTTCCTACCGCCTGCCGCCACTACTCTACAGCACGTAGAGTGTGATTGGATTGAAAACTGAAAATTATTTATATGAATCAGATGCGATTACTAAACTGAAGGAAAGCGCAAGTTGTAACCCACTGATCGTAAAGGAAAGAAGCCCAATAAAGAAAGCTGGAAGAGAGCCGCCGGAATCCCATCAACCGCCGACAAAGAGGCCGGTAAAAGAAGTAATAAAAGGAGCTTTGTAAGGGAAAAGTTTATTCTCAGGTCTTGAGCATCCTTCTACCTGAGAAAGGCAGTAAAAGTAACAAGGGCTGAGGCTATGTAATTTGTGGCGTCCCAGCGAAGCCGGTAGTCGGAGCCATGCCGAAGAGAAACATACGAGTCGGGACTTCTGAGCAGGGGTGAACTCGTGTCGCGAGGAGTCCATTAGTGCGTCAAACGAACCGCGCTGCGGCGCCTGAGCCCTGGGGGGCGATCACTCGCCGTCAATTCTAAGGGTGGCTTCCGGGCCGGCCTGACCAGATGGGTCTGGTTTTTGTGTCAGTGCGTGCGTGAGTGCGTAGGCTCACGTGTGCGTGTGCGTTTGCGCGCGTAATCTGGCTTGGATCGCTGCCTTGCATAAGGGAAAGGAAGAAACCATAGGGTTGACGAAACCGACGAAGCACAAAATTTTTCTTGCGCGTACAGCCGCATCTTTATTATTATCACAGAGGCTTCGATAAATTTTCTTCACCCATAGTACTGAAGAAGTGACGCCAGTTTCTGTATGGCGCCAAAGTCTCCAGATAAATAGGAGCTAAGAGTTGCGTAAAGATAGATAGATGGATTTATTGAAAGGAAAAGCAGCGAGGTTGACCGGAATAATTCAAATCTGGCCTGCTACTCTGCACTGGGGAAGCGAAATGGGAGAAGAAAGAAGATCATGATGGGTGACGGTGTGGGAGAAGGCATTTGAAATATATATACAGACACACTAGCTTGCTTCACAAGCGCGAATCAAGCCCGCTGGCGCACAAAAAACGGCAAAGAGCACGCACGGCCTGGATACGCTTCCCCTTGTCCTGCCAAGCGCCCAGCAGCAGTTTCTCAAACAAAGGCCTTTTGTCTAAACGCTTCAAGGAAGCGGCTAGCACACTTCTTTCGCCCGCATACACTGGGCACACCAATAATATATGCTCCACAGTCTCTGGGATGCCACAAGCTGAACATTCCGGCGAGTCCACCTGTCCAATTAAATGCAAGTACTTAGCGCGTGAAAGCCACGTTTAAACGAAGTCTATGTAGCAAGCATGCCTGATGACGCGGAATATCACGCGCAACATAAAATTTCAATGTTCTATCGAGCCTTTTTAGACGAATGTGTCGGGCTTCTGGCTGGGCCCAGTAAGCTGCTGTAACATTCTTCATACAACTCGTAAGAAGGCATGTCGTATCCGCTCTTGAAAAAGGCACAGCTGTTTGGAGGCCATTGCTGAGTGCACTTTTCGCTTCAACATCGGCCTGTTCATTCCCATGGAGCCCGCAGTGGGCAGGGATCCATTGAAACATTATCCTGTGACCTTGCAGCTGGGCAGATGTGAGGAACTCCATAATGTTTAGTGCCAGGGACTGATCGACAGTGTGGCGTAAGAAGTTAAGAAGTTATCTGAAATTTGCAATGCAGCCTTTGAGTTGCCTGAAGTTTATGATGGAACTGCAAAGGACACAAACAGTTTCCCATCTATACAGCCTTCGCGTTGAAAAGCAGGAGAAGCGCCCTTAACCATAATTGCTACAATAATCAGCAGGCTGATCCTGATGAAATTATGAAGATTAGTAAATACACGTTGAATCAAGACTGTAGAGCAGACATATGGGACCAAATCGCTGGCCAAGCCACGCACACACAAAAACCAACCCCGCTAAATGAGAGGTTGCCCTGAGCAGCTCGGAACGAAAGGAACAGCTGTGGCAGATTCAGTGGGCAAGAGCAACGGGTAAGGCAATTAACAGTGTACTGAACTGAAAGAAGCGACCAGACCAGGCGCCAGGAACCTGTGAGACAAAAAGAAAAAAATACCTGTTTCCTTCATCATTATCGCTAAAATTTGGGAAGCTTTTCGTTGCGAGTTGTGTTTTGGGTGTACGGCACCATGACAGCACCTTCTGAAAATGTATACAGGCCCATTGCTACTCGTAACGAACAGATCTTAATGTGATACACGACAGCTCTATTTTGCTGCTGAGACGAGAAACCTTGTGCTTCACGACTTTTGACTAAGACCGTGCTTACATGTTAGGCTTTAATAACTGCACCCCTATTTCGTATAAGTTAGCTAACACGCCTGCGTTTCATTTTTCGTTCTTCTAGAATTTTTTTTTTTCAGTCAACCGCAGTTGATACCACGCTAGCTTTGTTTTTTAGCTTCAGAAGAGTTGTTTCTTAACGATATCTAAATTATTCATTAAAATAACGGTTATTCGTTCCCCAAGTGAAATCTTCTTTAATGCAAACCACAAGTTGCCTTGTCGTCCAGCGTGCTTAGAGCCAAAGACGCCGGCTGTACAAAGGCGAGGAAGAGGTTTCTTTTTATTTTTTTTTTATTCTGCCCTTGTTCAATTCAACTCCTTTCACAAGGAAAATATACTTGATCGCTCGTACCACTGCCATTTTGATCCGCGTCTCTTTAGCAGCCGGAATTAGAATGAAAGTGAACAAAAATGCAACCATCGCACATGCTATAAACGGAGGCTGCCAGAACTGACAGACCAACGGCTGTATAAAAGCGGCTTATAGATAGCCTCCCCCCCCCCCCTCCCCTCTTTTTTCGCGTCCAGTTTAGGATTCTGGAGGTGTTCGTAATTGAAGGTTCGGGGAATTTTATGGAGCTGCTTGGTAAAATTGGCAAAGAAGCAGCAACGGGAAAAAAGGGCCCTCGCCAGCTAAACAGTGTGAATAATTCTATGCGGAGACTCGTTTAGGCAAGCTAATCAAACGAAGTGGGTGAAGAAATAATTGTTAGACAGAACGAAGGGAATAACTAATTAACGCTTTACTTATTAGGCGCCTTCAGGTTTCTAAGACAACGAAATAAGCGTAAGATGCATTTTTCTGCAACCATCAGCAGTTCTATACGTATATTCTACTGAAACCATGGCGGAACGAATTCAGAACCTAAGTGAATTTCTATGCGAAAGGTGGTCATATAAAGGAAGAAAACATCTGCCCGCGGTGCTGGCGGAATTCAAACCGAACGTGACTAGAACCCGGTAGTTCTTTCGAGAGACGCACGAGCCGACGCTGCCAAACCGAATTTGAGGGAGCTAGAGAGCAAAATCACGGCAGTGCAGGTCGTAGAAAGGTGGCAAAACCGACAAAAGCATAAAAAAAATACAAAACTGACTTTTCGCCAACTTGTGAGTATGGGTAAGATCTTTACCTTCGCTAAATTACACTCCCCTAGAAAATTGTTTGTTTTGCGGTCTGTCAGCAACGATACGCAAATATAGTCATTTCCGATGTACAGTCCGCAACAGGGGCAAAAGTCAGTAGGTTGGAATCTTGTTGAAAACAAAATTTGCTAGGTCATCCAAACCTAAATCATTGTCTGCAGGCAACAGATGTACAATGCATGCCTGAAAATCTGTGTCCCTGTCTCGGGTTCTTGTGTGTTAGTGAAAAACATCAGTGTTTAAACAAGTTTAGGCCGAGGGAAGTGCACTGTAAACAGCGGTAGACTTGACATATTTAAAAAAAGGCACGTCTTCTGATCCACAATACTGTCATCGCCATGCACTACAGTAACCACAGACACGCGCCAGCGTTCACCTGCGCCGTACTAAAACATATATGTTACTACCGACGGCAATGCCGTTTAGACCGTAGAATGCACTCATAAAATTATCTTTCAAGTACATGCCTTGTATTGCGATGATCGTTGGTTAGCTGGGTTGAACAGATATAAGACGCTGATAATCTAAGTCATACAAAAAGAAAGACAAATACTGTGTGGCGAAACGAAGTGCTGAAACAAAGTGCGTAGGGTACTACTGTAAAATAACATTTTGTTTTCTTTTCATTTTTCGCAGGTGAGTTCATTTAACACGCAACCTGGATCCAGCCTCGGCTCCTGGGCTTCTGACGCAACTGCATGTGGTTTTCGGCTTCCCAGCGATGCTCACTGATGGCTCCAGTAAGCTATCATTGTTGACTTTTGGCGTAGTTTTTTCTGAAACATCATCACGGGACGGCATGCGGGATGAAATCTGATACAAAAATTCAAATCGTTCTTTTTTCGCCTGCTGTTTCTTCTTTCGTTTCGGAATTCTTTTTGGGTCTATATTATTTTTTGAACAGGCGTATTCAACCGAAACCAAAGCGTTTTTCTTCGGTTAAGGTCTATAGGCACAACTGGAAGGCGCTGTTAAAAATGGCAAAACAAGCAGGAGAATGTTGCAGTAATTATTCGGCGAGGTATCTGGTATGAAGATGGTAACGAGACGCACTTAGTTCACTAAGGGCTTTAACTAGGAAAGCACGATTGTACATCGCTCCCAAACGTTGCCCATTCTACTTGTTGCTTGTCAGTAACAAATTTCCACGCCAGGCAGAAATAACATGAGTTAAAAAGACGCGGCACTTCGGTTTGCAAGCGGCCAATATGCGATCTGGCATCACTGTCGAATATAAAAGTCATTGAAACTTAAGCTCAACTACGTATACGCCAGGTAGTTCAAGCTATCGGATGTGCGCAGGTTTCACCCTGAGGGACATTTAGAGATAAAACTTTTGTGTTAATCCTGGTGGTCGCCATGTGACTTTGGGGCATAGTCTCGTAGGCTACCAAGTGGCCCGTGACCACTGTCAAGGTCAAGATCAAGGCCACGTGAGGTGCCGTCAGAATGACGTGGAAGTAGAGGGCGCTAGACAGGTGGCACGTGTATAAATAGGAGCCCCCGGACTCCATATCTAGGTTACAACACTGCGCCAAATGGAGAAGGACGAACCTGTTACAGTGGCGCGTCGAAATGAGGGCCTGAAAAGACGACTAGCCGAAGAGACCAATGAAAAACGGGCTTTACGTTTGGTTAAACGCACAATGTGTTTATTCCAAGCTTGGAAATGAGCTTAGCCACGTACATGAAGCTTTTGCTTCCCTGCAAGGTTAATAAAAAAAAAAGCCACCAGCTAATAATTTTCTTGCTAGCATAGGCAGGCTCAGTCAAACGCAGTAAGATGACTGTCTCGTGTATAAATCTGCGACGCTGGAGCGTCAGCTTCCGCAAGAACACAAAGAGCAGAAAGAGTCAGCGTTCAGCATCTTCATAGCGTATTGATACCCTTACCCCATGAAGCCCGCTTTCTAATAAAATCATATCAGTGTGCTAGAACAGTAAATCGAGTATAGATAGCAAAACTTCAGCCCTCAATTCAACGAAACAAGCACGCCCGACGCTGGGGATAGAGACGCGCTATAGGACAGAGGCAAGCACTAGAATTTAGAAAAGAAAAAAAAAAAACGTCCGACGCACCACGTTTTGAAATGCATGCCGCGAACGCGTCCTTTAGTGTCCTCCTTTCCAGGAAAGACGTGTGCAGCAACCGCCCCTATTCTGGCGTACGTAACTATAGTGTCCTCGGTTTTGTATTTGCCGCACGTCACCAATACCGCGACCTCCGACGTGCGCTCGCCAATACAAGAGCATTTCCCCTGATTTCTCGGTAGCGAATTCCCCTCACTTGACCCGCGGGAGCCTGGATCGCTGCAGGAGGCTTCCAAAAAGACTGCTAGCATAATGCGTGAGCGTGAAAATTCAGTGGTCTTTTCAAGTAACAAAGAAAACAAGAAAGTATGCTGTTTGACAGATCAAGCAGGCGTAAAACAGCAAAACCGCAACAGTAAACAGATGACATACGCGTGAACCGTCGTTTCTAGTGGCTGCGCGGACGACTACTTCATTTTCGCGGACTTCTTTCTTTCCACTTTCACGCCCGGCGTCGATTTCTCCTTTCACTAGAATGGCATTTGAAAAACTGAATTCACGTAATGAAAATAGTGTGTTGTAAAATGCGTTACAGCTAGCATCTCTGCACGGGGTAGATAGTTGTAGAGAAAATGACGGGGAAAAAAGCATTTGGTGCAGCTTCGCAATTCAAGATGAAGTAGCTTAAATTTTAACAAGCTAGTTCTAATACGCAGATCCAAGATAGTTTGCGAAACTTATCTGTAGAAATGTACAGTTAACAGAATAACTTCCGTTGCATGCGAGCATGAGAAAAGAAAATGTGTTTTGGCCATTCACACTAAGCCGGTAGCTAAGAATATCTACAGTAGATAGAGGACAAGCACATTACTTCCACTGGTATCAAAAACAGTGATAACGAGGAAATGCTGCATTAAATCATTGTCTTAGTCCATGCTTCCTGTAAGCGTCTGCTGACTGCTTCATATGAAATGAGCCAACAGCCGCTTATATAATCGTAAACCGGTGGCATATATGCTTTTTTTTCTTCTACTTTCTAATCGCTTATCTCTAAGATGACATTGTTATCCCACATTGGCGTACAACAATAAAGATGCCGTATGCTAGCCTTGTGTCAGTTGCTGTTCAATATCTTCATCTCTATACCGGGATGAAACCTGTCAATTTCCTTATATTTATTTGCTGACGGACAACTGCGGATTGAGGAATACATTATGTTAGGCGGTATTTAAATAATTTTTAAGTTTTTATTTTCTAGGAAAAAAAAAACAAAAAAAAAACAGAAGAGCTTAAGCAAGGCTGAGAAAAGTAGAAAGCTATGACGGTTACTTTCTTCTTTCTCTTCGCATACTTGTGACTTGCATCACGACTTGCTTCTCATCAAGCACTCTGTCACTTCTCCCAAAAGTTGGTTTCTTTCCCCTTCTTGCTCTTTTCCTCTCCGCTTTACCCCATTGTGAAAACTCCTTTTTCAATAATGGGTGCGAAGACGTTTAAGTTTTACTCAAGAGCGAAGCCATTTTGAAGCACTATACACACTCATGGTTTCATTTTCGAAGCGGGTTCGAGGTTCGACTTTTCAGTTACACTTCAAATTGACTTCGAATACAAACCCTCGATACCAAGGCGATCATCGATGACTTCAAACACGAACTATTTTCTAAAACTTTTCAAACTGTTAGCGGTTACATTAAATCTCCTCATGGTAATGCCGCACAAACAGTGAGATAGGTTACAGGAAACGCCCACGATTATTTCTATTTTTAGACGTCACACACCTTCGCGTGGGACAGTAGGCAACAAACGCTTTACTTTATTTGTTTCTTTGTGGGCAGAGAACCACTCGTAGCAGCAGCATAGTGTCTGACACTGCTGCCTAGCGTGCTGTTGGACCTGCTGTCACTACGCGTCACTTGTACGATGCAAGCACAGCGCCATTATACAAAAGAACTCGGATAAGGAGGCTACATGAGAAGCGCTTGTTTGCCGGTTTCTTTTCGCATTCCATCACCCCACAGTGCTGAGTTTTTTCCATGAGCGTAGATATTTTTTTCTCACTTCATAGTGTAAATGATGATGGAAAACGGGCTCTCACTTATGCAGGTAAAGGCTCTGATAAATAAAATGCTTTACAGTGAAACTTGAACTCAAGGGTGATAACTGAAAGTAGCTGGAATGATAATTATTGTCGCTTTCGGCCTGTGTTTTATTTTAAAACGTTAGAGTGACTCTTAATGTTCGCCTTAAGAGTAGACACAAAACGTCTTTAACATCGCCTTTTCATTTCGCGAAATATAAAAAAGAAAATTTTCTTGTTGAAATAATTTCAATTTTAAAATTATTATTACTGCAAGTACCTTACGCACCCCAAACAGGCGTTCATTAGTCATATGCGTTACAACGCTTTCACTAGGCGCCTCTATAACACTCTTGGTACCAATGACCTTAATGGTCCATGCGTCACGTGTCCGTCTTGCATGCAGGTGATGATCTGGGTTCGAACCCAAATGGCGACATAATTATTTCATAGAATTAGTTCTAATTTCAGAAATAGCTCAGTTATAGGAACCTCCTCTTCAGTCTTCTCTCCATTTAGACCTTTCCCTTATCTGTTATATAGGTTTAGTTTGAATGTGAGGTGTATTAAATTCTGGCAACATGTAATGGGGTTGTGAGCTCATAACCCTCTCGACCAGTTAGGATTTTTCCGCAGAAAGGTTTCCGATGCACCGCAGCCTTCTATTACTACTACTAACACTACTTCGTCGACGGCTTTCGATCGAACGAGCTGTATACGCTTCTTGTCGAGGGGCGCTCAAATGTTCCACTACAAAGTACTGTAACCATTTGCCGTCATTTTGTATGCATCTATTCGCGATCCCCTGTTTCAATGAGAGTTCTACTGTATAGTCCCCTGGAAAGGATGCTCTCCTGCACAGAGGCTCTTTAGGCGGGAAAGCATCCGAAGAATAGGCAGTACCCACGGGGCATTTGAAAGAGCTAGCCAAGGCACGGTCGTTGTATCTACGTGACACGTACCAAATATTAAAGTTCAATTCAATATCTGAGCAGGCAGGTAGCGCTGTGAATTTCTGCTCCTCCATGACAGGCGAATATTATATGCCTTCTTGTCATTGTCGTTCTGATAATATCGCCACAAGTGGTCGCTACCACTGGATATTCCGGACTGTTCGCTATGTTTGGTTTGTGAGGTTTAACGTCCTAAAGCAACTCACGCTATGAGAGACTCTGCAGAGGAGGACTCCGGACATTTTGACCACCTGGGGTTCTTTAACCTGCACTGACAGCGCACAGCACACGGGCGCTTTGCTTTTCGCCTCCACCGAAAAGTTGCCACCGAGGCCAGGATCCGGACTGTTCGCTAAAATAGAAGCCTGTTATATGAAAAGTCTCGAATTGTTTCAAATATATTAGTTTTTGCATGTGGTGATAAGCATTTGATGCGCACATGTACATCATGTACATATATATATGTGGCAAGATTGATCATTATTATTTAGTTTCACACATAATCAGCATGCAAGTGATTTCGTCCTAGATCTCGATTTTTAGAAATGCGGTCTGTCTTCCGGAAAATGGCAGATTTTAATAAAGTGCCGGAGAAACGATTGGTTCTCAAAAGCGAGGTGTACTGATTCTGACGTGAGATCGTCACAGCGATGGGAGCAGTCACTGCGCCTCATTGACCTTGTCTCGGGCCACGCATGGGCACATTTTTTCTGCACTTTGCCACCCACCACGGCCAGCAGACGGCAGGTGATCGGGGGCGTTCCTCTCTCCTGTCCGGGTACACCTGAGCGTCGCCTTTAAGTGTAGGCCGAGATGCAGTTAAGGGATCCCTCAGGATTCCAACGCTGCCGTTTACCAGACTATTTGAAACTTCTGTATTCCTGGTGTACTAGGAAGGATGCAGAAGCCCAAGCAGAATCTTCAGCCCCAAGTTGATGAGTGCTCAGTGTGGCAAGCTGATTCCCTGCGCCAGCATACATTTTCTCACCGACTGCGCTGACGCCGACGGCAATGCCAAAGCCGCTCAAGCCAGATGTAGGTGCCTAAGAGCTGCGCTCTAAACTGGCAGCCGGTAACTATGTCTATAACCTAAAAACAACGATACATTGGACCAACACAAGTCAAGTGGTACTAGCAGTGACGTACATAACGCTCGCCGACTTGCTGGCATCGGGTCAGTCCGTAAATGTTGCTTTATACATATAACTTCGTTCACATCGAATAGGTAGCAGTCGGTATTTGAAATTAGCCCCTGCCTTTTCTAATCCTGCCTAATCCTCTCATCAGAATATGTAAAACTCCCGAGGGCCCTTAGCTTCTTACGCACGGTAATGCGATAGCATTTTTCTTCTGGGCACGCCGGGGCACCATAGCTGTTAATATATTTACTGGTTTACAGGAAAGCAAAGGCGTAGTATCCGTCATTTTTTCTGATGACCCCTGAACCCCACTTTAGAGGAAGGGAGGAAAGCAGAAGTGAAAGCGAAAAGCGACAAACATGTACCATATTAGAGTACTACCAGAGTCCTTCAATCTGGTGCTACGGAGTAATCTTGACCACCTGAGAATCCTTTTGCCCACTTGAGGATATAGGGACATCGCACTGCACATGGACGCTTCTCCGTTTTGCCTTCATCAAAACGCAGCCTTGCGGTAGTGGAGTTCGAACTCGAGTACTCCTATATATAGTATCGCGCTGTTACTGTGGCAACGCCTGGCATGTTCAGTTCAGTCTAGCCTTACAGTGGCGCTGTTTACATTGGGTTGTTATGAAGTCAGACACCGTAACCATGACTATGAACAACCACCACAATAACTAAGAATGACTATTACTTTCTAAGGCTATGATGACTAGCCAATCATAGATAGTCATATTCATAGTCACGATTAGTCAGAGTAATAGTTCGTCTTACATGTAGTCAGGGCTAGTCGCACACTCTTAATCTGGTTCCACACATGTTCCGCTTATAAGTGAAACTTTTAAAAAAGTTCCACTTATTAAGCGGAACTTCTTTAAAAGTTCCACTTATAACTGGAACTTATGTGGAACGAGATTTAGAGTGTAGAAATTGTTAGCCATGGTGGCGGTTAGCCATACCCATAGCATAGCCATAATTGGTCGCAGTGAGACTAATATAGTTGGTTTGTCATCATTTTATATCATAACCTTGGTTAGTGATGGTAATAAATAATCACAGTCATAGTTATTGTGATACATAGGCATATTTAGCCAGTCATGGCCATACACTAATTATGATTACGACTATGACTGACTACGATTATAACATCGCATTTTAATTATCATGACTATTTATCAGTGGCTGATTTCATTATTATTGATCTCTGGGTAGCTGACACATGCGAAGAACGTTTTAAGATCGCGCTTTCTGGTCACAAGAAGTATGAGGCAGTAAATGCTATCGATTTAAAAAAATAATTGCTCATTACATTTAAGCTGCCATTTGGTTTCCGAAGTGGCAACGATGCACGTCGGTCGAATTGCACTGCGAGTTTCTAGTTATTTAGGTTCGCTTCATAAGCTGACAGCAATATGGCAGGAACATTACGGGGGACACTTAAGCTCCCCCTTTAAGGCTATGACGCGATAGCGTTAAGCTACTATGCTAACACGTTATCCAGCTACAGTTCTTAGTTGAACACCCGAACTATAAAGCCGCGGTTTAAAGAAGCCGTACGAGCGTGCCTGCATGGCCTAAGAGCAGCCTGCTTGACTTACCATTCAGCTGCACTGGAAGGTTGATTCTCAGGTTAGGAACCCGATTTAGGTTGGGAACCCGAGTTGGCGGCTCCTCCCAACTTTCTCATGTCATGTTAGTTCGTGAAGCCGCATTGAAGAATGAAGACTCCGGCCATATGCCAGCCACCGGCAACCATCTTCCAGCGCCATGCTCGGGAATTTTTGTTCACCGCCCCGACGCCGACGCCGATAATGCCGACAGGACATTTCGTGGCGATGCATAGCCTTTAAAGCAATCGCGTTAAAAGGGGCAGTGGAGTTCAGATGTCACCTTTAAGCATACCCGAAATCCGCCTCTTAACACGGTTTCATAGTGCTAGCGCTGTCAGCAAGTGCCCGAAACCGCACAGCAGGAAGAAATTATAAAACGAATATCAGCAGTGTTGATATATAGGCAATAATTTGAAATACGAATGTCTGATACATGACGACTTGGTTGTACTCATGTGTTTCGTTTGGTTGTGGAAACTTGCCAAAACTCCTTACAACCGCTCAAAGCTGTCCAATTTATATAATTGTTTTATGCCTTGCAATATATAAGGGCTATTTCTCGGGCAGTAAAATTACTTTCCTGCTTCAAAAATCAGGGATTCGGTAAAGAAAGAAGAAATCAGCGTCATTTCGCAGCGAAAGTAGTTTGCATATCAGTAGCAGTAAATATGACAGAAAGGAGTCTTTCTGTTATATAGCCAGCATAAACTTCGAAAGGAGGGTTTGGGCTTTTTGGCGGTGGGCGATCGAAAAACAGATTACAATGGGACATATATTAGAGACAGACATATAATGAAGGGACAGATTTCTACCTCCGTGCGTGACGACGCAATATTCGTAAAATCTGTATACTATTATTTAGAGTGAAGCGACAGGACTGTCTTTCAGTCAACCAGTCAGCTTCTCTGACGCGGCGGACGCTGCATTGTACCCAGAAAGGAGGGTATTTGGATGAATCCAAATTCAGTGATTTGGTTTGGTTCAGCTTTTCTATCAGAACATTTCCTGCTTGAATTATGAAAACGCCAGCGAGGTAGAGGAAAGGCAAAGCCTATATATTCTTATTTAGATAATGGGTGGAATACACGAATGACCACACAGTCGGGTCTGATCACGAGCCCCTAAAAAAAAAGGGAACAGAAATCAAGGACCACAAATCCCACCTCTTCCCTCTGCGAAGTTCCTTGATGCAGCAAAGCGCGACAAAATCGACCATTCCGGCTTAAGGAGTTACGTCACGCATTTTAAGCCGGATTCTTATTCAATATGCTCGCCTTCAGTTCATTTAAACACGCATAAATAGATTCAACTGGCAGCAAGTTACAGTAAGAATATTGCAAGACTAAGCTTTCTTTTTTAACATTGTACATTCTGATATTTCCGCTTTTACGCTGTGATTTTCGCATGTACTAACCTTGAGGCGGGTGCTCAAAAACATTATTGCTACTCCTAGCATAACCCAGTCCTCTTTTATTCTTTTCAGGGAAGCTGTCTAAATGCCTGAACAGTCGCGTACTCGCGCGCCACCCCGCCCCGACAATGCTATATCATTTACGACCTTAGCAATGCGCTGTATTGCAAAACAAAACGAAACAGGGCGAAGAAGCCCTATTGTCAATTATCGTCATTCGCCGCAGAAAAAGGAAACCAGCAAATCTGCCACTGATAGCTACCTGTTCCGAATGGTAAAATAGCAAGGGTAACAATTAGCTACAAGGAAGAACATATATCTAACGACGCTAGAAACCTGTGGATAACAGATTAGCACACCCTGAAATCGCGATCGCTCTAATGACAAAATTGCGTTTTTAGAACGGGCAACAGTATAGTGCAAGATTGGGAGCCAGCCTCAAAGTTGAGATAAATCATGAATAAATTAGATTTATTATATGTACACACGCGCTAATTGTACCACGAGCAGCACTTTTATTTCAGCGCGACAGCACATCGGAGCGGAACTGATTGGAAATCAATATTTTCTCGTGGCGCCTCTATGCTATCGGCGCAGCAGATCATCCCGCACGTTTATCTGCCCCTCTCTCGCATTTCCTTTTATAGCGAAAGCATTACTAGCCCCGTCGAGCCAAGGTCATCGGCGCGGTATGTTTGACCTTGAGTGCGGTGTTTGTGTGTGTGTGTGTGTGTGTGTGTGTGTGTGTGTGTGTGTGTGTGTGTGTGTGTGTGTGTGTGTGTGTGTGTGTGTGTGTGTGTGTGTGTGTGTGTGTGTGTGTGTGTGTGTGTGTGTGTGTGTGTGTGTGTGTGTGTGTGTGTGTGTGTGTGTGTGTGTGCGCGTGTAAAAGGATGCTTTCTTCTGTACAGCGATAATTGGAATGGGTGGAGACAAGGGTATGTGTTGTGGGTGCATGTATGCTTGGTAGACTGCGGTGCAAGGAGCCGGCGGCGCCACCTGCTTCTCTTCTCTTCGCACGCGCGGCACGCAGAGCAGAGACGTTCGCTTCTTCTATTTCGTACACCTGCTGCTGGTTCTTCGCACACGTGGAAAACTTCGTTCGTACAGGTACATATCTCTACAAATGTACACCATTGACTGACACAATACCACGCAGCCTTCCAGTCCCCTGTCTACACGTACCCTCCACCTCCCTTTCTGGCTCGCCTCCTGGGACTTCCCCATTCGAAATCTCCTCGACACCTTTATGCCTTGTAGACCAGGCTGTGGTGTTTTTGAGGATCCCATATAGGCATATTGGAACCATGTGTTTTTCGGCGTTTCCTCGAAATCCGCAGACAGCCGCGGAGGAGTTAAGCCACAGCAAACCGCGTCTGACCGTGCTTAATTGATCATCCGCTATCTAAAGTAGTTTCATACCTATGTGCATCTAACCTGGCTTAGCAACACAGCGTAACCATGCATAAAAAAGCTGTTCCTCGCGTAACCGGGCTTAATTGAGCTGAGCTGCGGCCATTTTGTCTTCATTTGTTCATCTGTCAACGTGTACGGTAACCTACTGGACATCGCTTAGTTAACCTCCTTGCTTTTGGCTTCTGTTTCTCACCTCTCTCTCTCTCGTTAGGTATTGTATGTCGTCGTTTTCAACAACTGTGTCCGTGTGTAATGAGTCCAAGCACACCGTTATAGCATCGCCCTCTTAAGGTCCGTTAAAGATCAGATCCTGCTTGACTAATTAAATTGGCACACATGTAAAAGTTTGATGGATTACTATTAAAATTGACGGCGCAGTTCGAAAGTTCAGATTCGAAAGCTAAGGTGACCCATGTTCAAAATCGACTTGGTCCATGTCACATGAGTTGAAAACTTTAAATATGGATGTAAAGTGAAGATTGTGACACTTTCGAGTGACGCTGCTTTGCAGGTGGAGTCAAACTATCTCTCTTTTCTTGTTTTTTCTGTTTCGGTTTGGTCTACTTTATTTTAATCTCCAGAATATTAACGGACTCTCTAAAGCGCTCTAAGGACAGCATGACGAAGTCAGGTAGCCGGTGACAGGCAACAGCGACAGCAACGTAATCGTATACTAAGATAGGTTACTAATACTGAGACTTAGTTTCTATAGCACAAGTTAAGAAACCCTAAACCCACTAAATACTGGCTCCAGTATTTTGTGCGTAAATGTCGACAGTTTGTATCGGCTAACAACAACACATCTTCCCTATCCTTTGTTACCTCACAGGTGCAACGGGATATCATTTTAGGTCCTTTTACTCTTAATTTACATTATTCACCTTCAAAATATTCTATCTTCGACAGTTCGCCGACGACGGTGTCGGTTACCGGAGTATCACTAACTGTAGAGACGCTTACAATCTGAAATGCGACCTAAAGCTTGTGGAACAGTGGTGCACTAACTGACTTATGTCTCTAAACCCTAATTTGCTATATATAAAGTTGTCTCTCTCTCTCTAAACACTAATAAAAAAGCTGTAATCTCTCCATCGCCGTCAGTCATACCCTACCCGAAACTACACCATTGGCGGCCCATTGATGTCTCATGCATGTGCATAAAAATACTTTAAAAAATCAATACAACAGAGGCTCTTTCACGGCCACTCACATTATGATAGGAACCAACAAAGCTGCAAGGTAAGGGTGTTTTTCGTTTTTTAAAACCTAACTTGCGTTCGGCGTCGACTTCTGTAAAACGTTCCACATAATTTACTCTTATCGGCCCTGAACTTGAATATTCATGCTCTATGTGGACCTCTTACAAAATAACCTTACCAATACACTCGAGCACGTCTAAAATCGCACCACAAGATTCGTATATTCTGATTACTCATACAATACGAGCAACATCATTTAAAGCAAAAGCCAACTTTTCCAGCCATAAATCCCGCCGTAAAACAGGCACGCTTTGCCTTTTCCACAAGTTTTATCATTCCTCACTTAAGTGATTTCATTACCCTTGCCCACCGCGTTTCACTTCGCTTCCTTCAACTGAAAATCGTCCATACACCTCGAGCAATCACTTCTAGGCATCTGAAATAATGTTTCACCAAAACTGTAAGAAAGGGATTGAAGCAACATGCCCGCTGAAGCTTTTTAATCAAGTTATTCAGCACTTAAATAGTTAAATATTATGTTGGACAACATTTCATGTAAGGCCCCTAGTGAGCTTTGAGGTACTGCTAAAAAATAAACAACCATGCAGTCATACAGCGAACCACAGAAATCAGGAGAAAAACACTTTACAAAGTCCAACCTAAGCAAAGCAAAACCAATGTACTAAACGAGTATGAAGAAATGTTTTTTTTATTTTTTTTTTTATTTTGAATGGCTACTTCATGCCAATTAGACGTGGTGCAACTGTAAAAATAAAACTAGAATATTTTATGCTGACTGGAGACATTACAAAGCGGTGCAATCATTTGGTTCTCCTCTAAAATCCTGAAATAAAGTGCCCTGGTAATGCCGACCTAGGAAACGTTGTCTCGACCATCAAGGTCGAGCATATCATTACCAGTATAGCACGTTTCAAGTGCGTCGCTGATGATTTGCCAAATAATCTCTGGTCGAGACAGATACGTTCCTCGAGAGGTTTTGATACTATTCTAGTTTTCCTTTCTTCAAGGCTGTAATGATATTGCGAAGTTCATAGTTTTAAAAATATGGTCAACAGATTACACTTCTGACGAAGACTGCGCTTGTTCAGGATATATTCGAGATTTCTTATACATTGCTTTTCTTTTCACGGCTTTTACTTGAAATGAAGAGTATAAATGTTTATAAACTTGGTCAAAAATAATTACATGCGCCACAGGATATGTCCTTCGCACTGAACACAGCCCAGCCGCCTTTCTTTATATTGTTACGAAATAACTTCAAGTTAAAAATTACTTACGCTTTGATATGCGAAAACTGAAAGCCATGTTATCACTGGGCCAGTGTGGCAAGGATAACCAGTAATAATTTATGTCGCAGTGAGTGGTACCAGCTGCAAACGCGAGTGTGTTGGTGTTAGGTATGAAGACATCAAAACGGAGAAATTTCTGCTTAAAATTTGCTTCAGAATAAACGTACCATTCATTTGTTGCAGAGTACGCCATCCTCATGAGCTCTGGGGTAACCTAGTTACTTATATCTGTTCAACCTCATTTCATGACGATAAGGAGTGAAATCTTATATCGAAATATTTTCAATATCAGTTGCCCGGCTGTTGATACACGGTGAAAACTAAGTGAGTTGGACAGGTATTTATTCTTTCGATGCAAACCTATATTTGGGGATCTGAAGTCAATAATTAGTCTTCTTCGAGAAGCTGTTATTTGAAGTCCTTCGCCTTTTTATAACCATATTTCATAAGCATGAGGATTTCAGCCGCTTTTCTGACGCTCGGGTCTGGCTCTGTACATTCTTGTTGTGGCGACGGCGTGGTGTATGCAGGCGTAACGACGTCAGCTCCACTTTCGGCGGGAACCTTCACAAATTCCCTCGAAGAGTTTTCGCCGGCAACGCTTTCCATTGTGGAATCGACTGATTCATTCTTAACGCCCAGCGCTGCGGGACTCTGCGGCGCTTCAACTGTCGAAAACCTCCAAGAGATCTCTGATGTGGCCGACGAAGCCTGATCACTGCCCGCCGGAGCCCGTAGCCGCGAATACGACTTTGAAAATGCAACTGCAGCTCCATAATACTTCTTGTCCGATGGCGATGGGGATGCTGTAGAAGGTAGTGGTGAATTTTCTCTTGCCCATGCGCTCCGGGTTGTCACGGCACAGGGCGCGCGCTTTTGATCCTGCTTCGAAGAAACCTTTCGGACGCCGTGTTCCTTTCGCGACGTTTCTTTCGAGGTAGGTCCACTATCTGCGGTGACTGCAACACCTGCAGGGCGTTCAGGCGCTTGTGACGTATCCTTTTCCTGTCCCATCTTCGCCTGAGACAGTTCCCGGGCTCTCGAACGCATTCGAGTCGTACACGCTGACCGCTTCCTGTGCCGTATAAATGCAGTCGTCGTCGAAAACATCTTCGAGCATAGTGTACAATAGTGCATCGCTTTTTCGCAGCAGGTCTCGAATTGTTTCGTCACTAAAGCCCTGCGGCCAATATTTTTGAAGTGATTTTTCCCATCAGCGAGAAAATATTACTTAGACGGCTGGTCAAATAGTCTTTTCCAGAGCATGAAATAAGCAGCCAATCCAAACCGAGAATTCACAGTTGAGTGCACTGGTGTGGGCTTCTTGTTGCAGATATGCCTTTGAAGTGACGTAAATGGAGCACGAAATCACACTAGCACTGCCGAAGATTCTGGAAGAAACCGCTTCGTAATAGGATGATTACCTCTAGGCAAGCAGGCCGGTGGTGTTGCTATGTGGAATATAGGCCCGTTCCACGAAGAAATGCATGTAAGTAGCGCAGGTAGTGCATATAGGCACGTTAGTGGAAGAGCGCCGTATACATAGGCGTACGACACAGGTACGCAAAAATAGTCATTTTGCGCTTTTTGTCTGAGACTGTAGCTGAAAACCGCGGAATGATTAGAAATTTTCACAGATTGATTATCTCGCCGAAATCGGGAAACTTCGAGGGGAAAAGAGGTATCTGATTTTCCTGATGCAGGTGCACCTAAACTGGGTCAATAATGCTAGCTGGCTTAAAATCAGCTCCAGAACTGATTGCTTCCCTTGTCTTCTGTTGCCATCGTGTCCCTCTCCCTCTCAACTCCTATGCCTAAAAAGATTTCTTTTCAGCTGACAGATAATGAAAAAAAAAACACTCACTAACTGTCTAGTTTTTTTTCAGGATTCATGCAGTCTATCAACATTGGATTATCGCATGTATCGCTTTATCGCCGCTTAACGGCCTTGCCTGTGAACAAAATCAACGCATGTCATTTCGGTCGGTTCTTGTGTAACCGAGTAGATAGTGTCAGTTGTGCCGCTAACCTTCAGATGTTCACAGCAATAACTGTGGGATGTTTTTATCCTCTTTACGGCATTAAATAATATTCTGCCTCTGGTCATGTGATTCATTCTGAACTAGCAGTGGTTTCCATCCCGGAGAAGCCCCCCCCCCCCCCCCCCCCCCTCCCCAGTTCAGCAACCATAATCGCTACTTCGCGCTCGGGAAAAGTGGTTTACTACGTGGGAGACTTGCATGCATGAATGCGATTAAGTTGCTAGATTATTGGACAGCGAACGTAACAAGCGTCGTTTTGCAAAATTGCCCTGATAAGCAATATTTGTATGTATGCACACGATCCTGGTAGTTTCCAAGAATACCAAGGCACAGTAGTACTTTCGGGTCGACTAGGTGGTTGGATGAATCTGAAGACATCTGCGCTGCAGCGTGTTGCCGTTCCCCGAAAACTACAGCAACGGAAGTGCCGGGTGCGTCACTCAAAAATAAAACACAACCTTACGTTTTGTTCGAGCATGAAGCGCAGTAAGGAAACTGAAATGCAATAATATTAAAATAGTTTTATGGATTAAAATTACTTATCGTTAAGAGCGAAATACATCGGTGGCGTCCGTCGCGTCGTCTTTGCGGCATTAAATAAGGTAACTTGAAAAATCGCCGCGGCGTAAATCTGTTAGAAAGAGTTTAAAGCATGTTTACAGTCGATAGTTTCTGAGAGCTGTCTCTGAAAACAACCTAAAGGTAACATACACTCATTGAAGAGAGAAATTGATTACGGTGAAGATAAATGTATTGTGTAACCGTTGTCATACCGTCCCATCCTGGCTGCGTTTGCAGCTGGTTTTGCTGCTGTTAAGAACAAAAAGCACGGTATTATGCAACCTAAAGGGGAACATGCATCAGAAAATATGGTCGTAATTTATTTGCATGTTGTGAATCTAAAAAAAAAAATACAAAATTGTACCCACAAGAATCTAGCACATGTCTTACAGTCAGGTACGTGGTGTGAATTCATTGTGTCACAGAAGCTGGTTGGTTGGTTGGTTGGTTTGTGGGGTTTAACCTCCCAAAGCAACTCAGGCTATGAGAGACGCCGTAGTGGAGCACTCCGGAAATTTCGACCACCTGGGGTTCTTTAACGTGCACTGACATCGCACAGCACACGGGCGCCTTGCTTTTCACCTCCATCGAAAAGCTGCCGCCGAGGCCGGGATTCGATCCCGCGTCCTTGGGAACAGTAGTCGAGCGCCGTAACCACTGCGCCACCCCGGCGGGGTTGTGTCACAGAAGCGACGGGTAGTGCGGCCTTTAAATGCGCTCTCATTCGTTTTAATTCAACGTACTAAAGATGGCGCGATGGACGCAACTGACATGGTCAGAGGTTTACTGCAAGCAATTTTATTCTAGCAAACTATTTTATTGCGTATGCATTTTAGTTCATGCACTGATGTGTATACTCACAAAAACATATAGCTTTATTGACATTCTTTTTGTTGTGTTTTATTTTTAGTGACGCCACCCGGCACTTCCCTTGTTACAGTTTTCAGGGAATGACAATACGCGACGCCGCATTGATCATAACGCACGCACACACACACGCACACACACACGCACACGCACACAACGCACGCACACACATGCGCACACACACATACGCACACACACAAACACACACACACGCACACACACGCGCGCGCACGTAAAAGAGATTACAGCCGGACGTTCCCAGCGAGGAGGCGCACTCTACCGACTAGCTATATTTGTCGTATGTGGTATTTTGTAATCTCCTGTGTGTGTGTGTGTGTGTGTGTGTGTGTGTGTGTGTGTGTGTGTGTGTGTGTGTGTGTGTGTGTGTGTGTGTGTGTGTGTGTGTGTGTGTGTGTGTGTGTGTGTGTGTGTGTGTGTGTGTGTGTGTGTGTGTGTGTGTGTGTGTGTGTGTGTGTGTGTGTGTGTGTGTGTGTGTGTGTGTGTGTGAAGAGAGAGAGAGAGAAATGGACAATGCAGTGCCAGAAGTCTTCAAATATGAAGGCATACCAGAAGAGGGCTCAGTCCAGCTCGTTGGTTTGTTTTGGATAAAACCGCGAAATGGCGTTGACAAACGAGACGATAGAGACGTCTATCAGCGCTATTTCATCATTCTGTCCAATATCAAGGTACACTTACTAATCGTTTTAAATAATCTCAATATATAGAATATTATAGCTAGCGTAGCCTTATCCTGACCCTGAAATAATCATTGAATTATAACTATTGTTTAGTGCAAATATTCCCAAGTGTGTACACGTTTTTCCTTGAGAATATTATTTTTCTATATTAACCACACTATGCGGTTCCAGAAAAACACCTAACGCATATATGGGTACCGCTCTGTAAATCAACCTCTTTAAATGCACGTGTAAGGCTAAAAACAGCGAGGTTTCTATATTCTGAAGCGTTTTTTTTTTTTTTTTCTGTCAGATGTTACGAAAGCTAAAAGTCAGAAGGTTGAGAATTGGAAAAAACAAATGTTTGACTCTTTGGCAAGACCAGTACGCAAGCCAGAACAAGCACAGAACCTGCATTGCTGTTGACTCTGAGACAAGAGCAAAAACCTGCTGTGAGCAGCCGGTAACACTTATCTCGCATATCTCGCATATCTCGCATATCTATCGTGAGCAACGCAATAAGCACGAGTATGGCAGCGTTTTACCAAATCGAAATTCGCAGGGCTGTATTCCCAGCATCGGGCGCATTTGGCGCGTGGAATTTTTAAACTTTGCGGCATTTCATTTTCATCGAATACAAAGGCCAAAGCCAAGGCTATGTCATCGAAAGCACCTATGTAGAACTATTTTAAAGACGCTCGACAACCTTCCAGGATGATACCTGAGATTTTAAACCCATGCTCTGGTGGTTAGGTTGATGCTAAATAATTATTCAAGCAGGCTGAACGACAAATATGCTAACCATCCAAACCACGTCATGAAGAATGCGTAGCTTTCCTTTATATTTTGTCGGTCTTAGATGGCACAACCTATAAGGAAGCTAACGCTTGCCGCCCCGCCGGGGTGACGCAGTGGTTACGGCGCTCGACTACTGTTCCCAAGGTTGCGGGATCGAATCCCGGCCTCGGTGGCAGCTTTTCGATGGAGGTGAAAAGCAAGGCGCCCGTGTGCTGTGCAATGTCAGTGCACGTTAAAGAACCCCAGGTGGTCGAAATTTCCGGAGTCCTCCACTACGGCGTCTCTCATAGCCTGAGTTGCTTTGGGACGTTAAACCCCACAAACCAACCAACCAACCATTTTGGAGTACCGAGTACCCTTTTTGAAGTCCCTGCATTACCTACACTGGCAAATTACTACTTGAATGCACACGCAGGATATTTAATATATTAACGTTTGAGAAGTTTAGTTAATTGATTGTTCAGCAGTGGCCCGAAATAACGTTTCCTGAAGGACTAAAATGCAGTGTCTTTTCTGCAGACATTCATCCAACCGCTGTTTCTTGGAATAAACGTTTTCTCGGCCAATATAGTGCGAACAGACACAAACTATCCACATGACCTTTCGTGGCAGGTGCGTGACATTGTACTAGAACTATTTCTTTTTTCATCTCATCTATCGAGAGTAAACGAGGCGTGAGGTAATATTGCCATAGAAGGAGGAATAGTTTTGTAAACTCTAGTTTCATTCTGTTTAATGTAGATTCTTAAGCCTATTTATTCTCCTTACCATATTTGCCGGGGAGCAAATACCCTCGAGCAAACTAGGAAACACTCCCTAACAAAAAAAAAAGACAAAACATTGGAGCTTGTAATATGTCTTACTTTGTCAGTAGTGCGATTATGCCGCTGTGTTAAGGCGCATAGCTTTCAAATTGCTTTCTTTGTCCATTTATTTCCCCTCAGAAAAGCATACTGTATTTTCAGAGCTGTTGTAGTACGTCTGATATGGCATTTGAACTCTCCTATTGCAATATTTGACAAGCATCAAATTATTTAACAGATTATGCTGGTTTAAACAAAAGGTGGTCAAAAGGTTTGTTCAATGAAGAGAGTCAAAGACTGAATCTAGCCCAGCCATTATCCTCCCCTGGAAGCGCGAAATAAAGAAAAGAACTTGTTTTTAATAAGCACCATCCCAGTGCTCCTATAGACCGCCCACGTTTTCTTTTTATCCGCGGTCGCCGTATCTTTGAGGTAGCGTTCCTATTCAGTTGCAGCATGAACTACCTAGTGATGTAGCCAGCACGTCTGGTGCACCACACTTCAGGCGCACGTTCACAAAGGGTCGGAAACTTACAATGTGTCTTTCAACTGCAGGAAATCAACTGTACATGCTGCGTTTCGCGCTTGGCTACGGAAGCGCTTGACGACATCCGGCGCTTTCTGTGTGACGTACGGCCGTGCCGTTGACACAGGCTCGTTAGGAGCTCGGTGCTTCCTGAAAAGCGGTCGTGGAAGGGTGGCGGATGCAGTTCCGCCTAACGGCGAATTTTGCCATCCAGTTGGTCCCTATAGCTCCTTGGCGCGGCTTTTGCGAGCACGCTTTAGGTCAGTCTGTGTCATACTCTAAATGCACTGATGCGTAGAGAAACGAAGTGTGTTGACAATAAATGCACTGAACGCAGTAAGAGGAGATATAAACTCTTTTACACTCCTCTATAGCGACGCACGTTCGTAGAGATACGACTCGACTGCGAAAGTGGGGTCGTGTCTGGGATTAATTCTTATGACGTGGATGCAGAAAACACGACAGGTGCATTATAAGAACTTCATGTTGATTATATTCTCTAGCTATGTTTATTGTTATTTACGATTTCTTGAAGCAGCGCGCTTTCTCTCCTGTAATCTTGTCATTGGAGGTCGGAGACTCTTATGTGGGGGATCCGCTTTTATTGCCGAGTATCCGGAGGTGGGTGCCCGGAATCTGCTCAGATCCATCCCCACATAGTAACGGGTGAGGTTGTTTTTTTTCTTCTCTCGGACAAGTTATTCGTTCTTGATGTAAGTCGGCAGCAGATGTCTATGCGATCATCATCACTATCATCATGATCAGCTTGGCTGCACCCACTGTGAGGTGTAGGCCTCTCCCAAGTTCATTCATCAGCACGGTCATGTGCCATCCGCGCTCACTTTATCCCATGGATGGATGGGAAAACATTTATTTCATCGGCTTTAAGAGGTTCAGTTTGATTGCTGGCCGCGCCAGATTGCCGCCAGTTGCGTCTTGTCGGCGATCTCTTCGGCCCACTCACTTATCCAGCTTTCAGTCTCACCCTGTTACGCTTGCCATCTTCTCGAATCCCCATTGTAGCCTATAATAACCATTGGTTATCATTCTTTCGCACTATATATCTTCCCCATGCTAATATATACTCGTTTATTTCGATAAACATATCATTAATCTTAGTTAGTTTCCTTATCCGCTCTGTTGATTTTCTATATCTTAAAAGTTGCACCTATCAGGTTCTATTCCATTAGTAGTTGTGTGGTCATGGTAAAAGTTAAAACCTTTTCTCCAGGTTCAGTGTTTGAGCCTCTTAGGTGAGTGCCGGTGAGAAAGAGCTAGAGCTTCTTTTGAGGCGCCTGCCAATGCGCGCCACTCCATTATCTTATCCGCTTAGCTACTTCACTTTCGTGGTCGGCATAAACAGTCACTTCCAGCTCTGAGTAGACCTATTTCTTTAATACTTCCAGCGCCTCGCCGTCTATCGTCAACTGCTGCTCCCTTACAAGGTAAAAGAAAATTAACTTATTTCCTGCATATTTTTACACACGCCACTATGCTTTGCCAGTCGCGGTCTAATGATCATGCTTTTCAGTTCTTTCCTTGAACTTAGATAACAAAGCAATGCAGTCAGTGAATCGCAGACAACTAATGAATTTTTTGTTAACTGATATGCCTAACTCTTTTTACCTTAGTTGTCCTGTAAGCAAGCGATTCCTAGCTGAGATCCCCGCTGCGGTAACTAACTTATTAGGACTCTCTGATACTGATCTGAAGGACACAAGTTTAGCCCTGCCCATAACGCCACGTTTTTATAGAGGAAAACAGCAGCTTGAAGCATCCCAGGTGAAGGAAAATTTACGGAACCCTCTTCAACGTCGTTCCTCGTAGCCTACGTCTCGGTGGAGCGTTAAACTTCATAAATAAAACCAAGCCAAAGAAGAGATCATATCTGACTACCTGATATCCTTCCAGATTAGGTATAAAGCGAATTTATTGGATACATACATACATACATACATACATACATACATACATACATACATACATACATACATACATACATACATACATACATACATACATACATACATACATACATACATACATACATACATACATACATACATACATACATACATACATACATACATACATACATACATACATACATACATACATACATACATACATACATACATACATACATACATACATACATACATACATACATACATACATACATACATACATACATACATACATACATACATACATACATACATACATACATACATACATACATACATACATACATACATACATACATACATACATACATACATACATACATACATACATACATACATACATACATACATACATACATACATACATACATACATACATACATACATACATACATACAAAAACGCACATTACTCACAGACCAAAGCGCTATACAAAACACTATAGGGTACATATACATAATAAACTCAAAAATATGATTACCCCGAGAGGGGAAAATAACAAAGGGGGGGGGGTAATAAAGTGCGAAAGGCATCTCAAGTCTGCTCCCCTGTACAACGCTGAAGCGCAAGTACCAGCACCGTTATAAGGCAAAAGAAAGTCTATGAAGAACAATCCACCTCATAGTATCATTCAGCTTATTTGCACCTATGGCTTTCTTACACCCCATTCCGCGATGCCTACATTGCTGCTGAAGTTTCGACTAAGAGAAATGCTTTCTCCTAATCTACGAAAGCTATATACTGTAGGTATTGCCCTATTGCAAAAACCAGTGCCACTGGGAGCCAGCGCCCCAGCGCCATACCTGATTATGGTCCCAGTATGACGCTGGACACTGGGCGCACTGGGACGCGGCATACTGGGACGCTCCGCGCTGGCGGCACTGTTCGTCCTAAAAAAAAAAAAGGCGTGGGATAAAGATTAAAAAGTAAAAAGTAACGAAACAAGTTATGTACATAAAAAAACCTTAAAAAAAGTAAAAAAAAAGAAAAAAAAAAATTAGTGCACCAAAACGTGCTTCCAACTCTATCCCTAGGTAGATACCAATCACTAGCTCAGCACGCTAACCACTCGGCCACGCCGAGAACTGGATTTTTTCGTAAACATTTTTGCATTTTATGTCATGACCCGCATTTATAAGGTTGGGACTTCATGTTTCGCAGTCTACAGGCCATTGCTACCGCTCTAACAATTGCAACTTCTTCATCATTTTAGCTTGCAGTCTGCTCTCACGACTTGCAACTAATGTTCTGGGTGCCTATGCGCGCTATTTTGTGCACTGGAATCATTTTAACATGTGGAGTTTGACATCGCTGGCACATTTACCAACGCCGGCTCTTGGGTGGTGCTCTGCTACCGTGGGCGTAATTTTCGCTGAACACGGAGCTTTAGTAGAAGCCTTCAAGAAAAAAAGTGCGACCAAGCTTCAATACCGGCAAGCGCCGCAGTGATGACCCTAATTGCGTGTAACTAAACCTTATTTGTATGTAAACATTGCGGGAAGCGTTGCGATGACCGAGGGCTCGGCTGTTTGATACGCAGAGTAAGAAGGAGCGCAAAAGCTTGAGAAACACGCCAAATATTATGTATTACAAGCGCTGTATGTTGTTGCTTTTTCTCTCATGGACCCATCGCTCGGTAAACTACTCTCTTCCTCATTTTAGTTTTTCTTTCTGCTGTTGATACTGGGCCGTGCTGCAGGCTACGCTCGCCTGCGATTGAGCCCGCATTGAACATTTTGGCAGTAATCATTGTGTTAGAGTGCCCTTAAGATCAGCTGTGAAGTTGGTTATGCATGGTAGCCCACATTATTCAATTCCAGCTTTAGTAGTGCGTTAATCGTCAGTCTGTCATGAGATCGAGACGCGGCGATCGTTGTCGCTCTCGAAACGCTCGAAACGACCTTTTGAAACATGGAAACTCTAGAAAAAAGATACTGCCTTTGTTTTCTTACAAATGCGCAACGACTTCGCAGCAAAAAGCGCTTGCTTGAACCATATTTTTCATATGCCCCCCGATGGTCGATTGAAAGTACGCTGTTGCCCTGTTGGCCCCTGAGGGATGCTACTCCGGCTGACGCCGCAGGCCGCACCGGCTGTACTGGGGCACTGGGACCAGTGCGGCCCAGCGCACATACAGCGCTTCTCCCAGTGCATCGCGGATGCCAGCGACACACCCAGCGTCAAAAGTCTAATCCCACCGTTTTTCTCCCATCGCACCAGTGCAGCCAGTGTCTTCCCGTTACTGCTCCAGTGAATATCTCAGACCTCCAGCGTGCCCAGCAGATCCAGTGCAAAACCAGCGCGAAAATCTTACTGGTTTCGCACTGGAGACGCTGGTTTTTGCAATAGGGTGGTTAGTTTCGGCGCATTTCATTTTTAATCTATTGTGCTGATATAATTAGGAGTGATACTCCGGTTCAATATCAGCCTTAGATCGTGAGACGCTCATCATTTTCCCCCTTGTCTACCGTGAGGATGATAGCGGGATTCCGCAAGTGACAGATACTGCTCCTTCTTTTCAGTAAACGAATTATAACACGCCGGTTAACTTTGATGCGTTCGATGGAAGACTTGTGTTCGACAAGGGGCGCGCGATGCACCCTCACGACTGGTCATGACGTCACCACTCGATTCATGCACGCGTGCTGGGGGTGGAGAGGAGGATGCCCATTTCCGATGGAAATAAAAGATTGATTTACAGGAAGGGAAAGACGCGGTAACTATCTCACTTGTTTTCTCTCGACGCCTCAACCACGCCGTAAGGGAAGGGAGGAAGATGGGAGTGAAAGTGGAAAGAGAGAAAGAGGATCCCTAATGGAGGGCTGCGGAGTAATTCCGACCACCTGGGGATCTTTAACGTGCTCTGACATCGCACAGCATACGAAGCCTCTTCGTTTCGCCTCCATCGAAACGCAGCCACTGAGGTTGGGTTCGAACCCGGGTACTCTTGTTGTGGGGTGTGGCATTCGCCAAATGAAAGGCGCCGCACAGACGCCTGGATCGGACGCCCGGATGCGTTAGCTTCGTATATAACATTGGTTGGTTGGTTGCACAACTTTCATTTCCCTGCACCGCCGGGGTGGTGCAGTGGTAAGACTCCCTAATACTGTGCCGGAGGTACTCAGGCACAGTATTAGGCAGTATCCGCAGTGAGTATAAGAGAATTTCACCGGGTTATCAGCCTAAAGCCTTGAACCTTTTAAAAACTCGAATAACTCCGGCCTTTCATAGACCTATTTTGCGCATCCGGGATACCTGGTTAGGATGTTCGCATTGCTATCGTTATGGTGATAATTGTTTTAATGCGAATCTTGTTATGCTTGCAAGAACATTTTTTGTGAGAATATCTGTTTACCGCTACTTTATCTCTTTTTTTTTTTGTAGGCTTTCATCTAACCGCTGTTGCTTACAATAAACGTTTTCTTGGCCAGTGTAGTGCGAACAGACACGAACAGACGCCCTAATACTGTGCCGGAGTACCTCCGGCACAGTGGTCGGGCGTCTTACCACAGCACCACCCCGGCGGGGCATGGAAATAAATGTTGTGCAACCAACCAACCAATGCTATATACGAAGCTAACCCATCCGGGCGTCCGATCCAAGCGTCCGTGAGGTGCCTCATTTGGCGCTTCCTCGAATGCCACACCCCACAACAAGACTCCCCTGTGAAGCTTGCAAGGAAATCGCTACTCCGGGTTCACAAGATGCAACAGCTACGGCCATACAGCGCCTCCTTAAACGCCACCAACTCGCGGCCAGAACTGTCGCTCTTCACTGGAGCCCAGGTCACTCGGACGAATCAGGGGGCAATGCGGCGGCACACGCCGCGGCTGCCTTGGCAGGTGGGATGTCCACATTTACTTCCCCACCCCCCTTGCTTCCTTATTCGACCTTGGGCGGGCAACTCACCCCTTCTCTTGCCCTTATGCACTATACTCGGACCAGTCTTCGTAGCCTCAGTCAGCATCGCATGGCCCCGCGGGGGTGGTGCAGTGGTAAGACGCCCGACCACTGTGCCGGAGTACCCGGGTTCGAAAGCGACCTCGGCAGTTGCGTTTCGATGGAGGCGAAACGAAGAGGCGTCCGTGTGCTGTGCGATGTCAGCGCACGTTAAAGAACCCCAGGTGGTCGAAATTTCCGGAGTCCTCCACTACGGCGTCTCTCATAGCCTGAGTCGCTTTGGGACGTTAAACCCCACAAACCACCAACCACCACCTATGGGAAACTTGGTACTTACTGCTTCAAGATTCAGAGATCCTGGCGACGAAATGCACCAGCTAGAAGTTCGAGCGTTCGCGCAGCGCATTCATAAAAAACAATTTGTGCGTCGCATAAGGCAATCCGCGCCCTCTACTGCGGAGCAACAAATGAATTAGATTTTACTTCTTGCGAAACGTCAAATCGCCTGCAATGAAAAGAAAAGAAACGAACACGCGCTGCGTGTTTGCTGCTTATCATGCGCGGCCATATAGCCAAACGTGTCTGTCGAGCTTTCTCATACGCGAGAGCAACACGCAGACGGTTCAGCGAACGCACGCAGAGGTAGGGATTTCTGCGTACGCGAGCAACGTATACGCAGTACGCAAGAATCGCGATGCGTATGACGCATGCGCAGTAAGCAGAACGCAGGCCGCCTACGTACGCAAGGGTTCTGCGTATGCTTACGTACGCAGTGCTAAAACTCTCTAATGTCAGCGCACGTTAAAACTCCCCAGGTGGTCGAAATTACTCCGCAGCCCTCCACTACGGCTCCTCTTTCTCTCTTTCCACTCTCACTCCAACCTTCCTGCCTTCCTTCGCGGCGCAGTTGAGGTGTCCACAGAGAACGAGTGAGACAGTTACCGCGCCTTTCCCTTCCTATAAATCAATCAGCATCGCATGCAAGCGGCCACACCAGACCAACCTTTTACGAGAAAAACCCATCTCACCCGAAGTCAAGAAGTCTTTTTGAATAAGCTCATCGCCCATGCGGCTTACACGCCACGTATTATAGCCCGCTAATGATTACGTGCCCCCACTGTACGACTCTATCTCGCGGAGGCATATCTCATCTACTCTGGGATTGCCCTGCTTTTTCTACTGGCCGCTCCGAGATCAAACCCTACCGCCTGAACTACCGTTCCCTTCTAGAAACTGATGCTAATACACAGATGATAGTTGCCAAGTATGGCTCACTTAGTGGCCTGATTAGAGCAATGTGATTCGAGTGATGACCTCCTAAATGATGAAGATTCTGTCCACTCCCCTTTATCCTCATCCATGGCCATGAGCCTTCCCAATCAATAAAGGACATTCAATCATTCAATCAGTCCCCTGATGGGACTGGGACAGGTAGGTCACCGCCGCTTGCGGTGGGGCTTGCCTGTTGCCGAATTTTTATCTTTTAATTGTAGGCCATCATTGCACCCGCCCCCACTTCGATGGTGGACGACGGCTGATGTTGCGGCGCGTCTTTCTCTCCCTCTTCCTTTTCTTTTTTCTCTTCTGTCTGCACGAGGCAGCGGAGGTGGCTCAGCTAGAGCAAGTAGCAAGCCAGTGCATTTTCTTTTTCTTTTTCCTACAGCCACAACAACAACAACCTCACAACGAACAGAAGCAGACCCATAGTTCTTGGTGGCGTTAGTACATCACACATCAGCGGCGTTTGAAATTGATTTAATGGATAGAGAAGGCGCAGTATCTGTCACAATTCTCCGCGAACACATGTACCGCGCTGTAAAGGAAGTTGTGGCTATAGGAAGAAGGAAAAGAAAGTTTGGAGGACGCTTAAGCTTTGCCTTTAAGAATTGAACGCGATAGCGTTGTCGATCAACTTGCTATACTCATTTTTATTTATTAATCCTTCCGGGACGAAGAAGCGCTGCCAGCCACTTTGCCGAAATGCGCAGGCGTCAAGTTGCAGTCGTAGTTCGTCGGCAACATCATTGCCGATCCGAGCCGGCGCGATGAAGATCTCGGAGGCCATGCCCTGTCTATTTTATTCCGTGCGCCACATGCATGATGGCGCTACGTGCATGCCAAGCGAAGAAGTACAGAAGAAAAGTAATTTGCCACTCGCTTAACTGCGTGTTCTGTAATTTTGTAATTTACATGGTCATAATTATTATTATACGCCACAATACACTTCTCTAAGGGACATTTCTGAGACAACACCGCAATCAATAGACGCGCCTTTGTCCATTTCAAACCATCTAGCTGGCGTGGTGGAGTCGACCAAGCCGAGTCGACGCAGCCAAGCGAACCAAGTCGACCAAGCCTTCCTAATTTTCTTGTCAGTTCGTGTCTCAATGTAGGTGGTACAGTAAGAGGGTACTTGCGAGAAGTGGTGCTCGCGTACAGATTGCTGCATGTGCGCTTTTCCATGGAGTACTTGTGCAATGTTAAGCGGAAAAAAATTGTATGCGGACCTAGTGGACACAATGCTTCCTGTACCGATATACCGTTTGTCGCCCTGTCCAGGCCCAGGAGATGATGTACTCAAGAGAGTTAGGAAGATGCCAATATCACCACCAGTCAAATAATTTTTCTTTAAACTCCACACTAGCACATTATCAGTCAAAACATGGATGCACGCTAAAGGCCCTTGGTCAACAAACTGTTTCTTGTGTAACAGACCTGAGACGATAGAACACGTGTTTTTGGACTGTTGGGATGCCATTTTTTTCTGGGATGTGCTTCAGAGAGCTTCAAAAAAAAAAAAAAAACGCTACCACTAGATGCATATGGCATACGATTTTTACCTTTTTCTAATACTGAGGAGTTTCCCTTTGATACAATAATGCTCCTGGGCCTCCACAGCTTGTGGAAAACCAGAATGCAGTTTAACAATGCAGATGTACAAGTCAATCCTGTACGAGAACATTTCATACACAGTATTGTGCGGTTCAGGGAAGTGCATATGACACTCCCCGAGCAGCCACAATGGATTCATGTGCTTGACACTTTGGTAAAACTGAAAAAGTTTTAACTCGCCGTGTCACGCGAAAGCGTGCTGGCATGTTTTATTGTTAATCGTCTTGTTTTGAATGTACAAGTCGGCAATAAAGAAAAAAAAAACCTGGCGTGGTGGAGTGGTCAGCGTGCTCGTCTCGCACCCCGGAGACCCACGTTCGATTCCTCAGGTCGGCGATCTTTCCTACTCGTTTTTATCCATTAATTCTTCTGGGATTTTTCGCTCACGGCCAACACCGGACGACGCGGGACGACGGCCGCCAAAGACGACACTGACTTTTCTGCGACACGGAGCCCTTAACGCTGTCGCGACAAAATGCACGGGCCTGCTACTGGCTCTGCAGCTGAGCCACCTCCGCTGCTTCGTACTCCCCTGATGAGGTTGGGGCAGGTAGGTCACTGCAGCTTGCGGCGGGGGCTAGCCTGCCACCGAATTTTTATCTGTTGTAGGCTGTCATTGCACCCGCCACCGCTTCGGTGGTGGACGACGGCTGTTGTTGCGGCGCGTGTCTTTCTTTCCTTCTTCCTTTTCATCTCTATTTTCTCTTCTGTCTGCATGAGGCAGCGGAGGTGGCTCAGTTGCGGAGCCAGTAGCAAGCCCGTGCGTTTTCTTTTCCTTCTTCCTACAGCCACAACAACAGAAGAGAGAAAAACTGTAGGAAGAAGGAAAAAAAATGCACAGGCCTGCTACTGGCTCTGTAGCTGAGCCACCTCCGCTGCCTCGTGCGGACAGAAGAGAAAATATAGAAAGAAAAGGAAGATGGAGAGAAAGACGCGCGCCGCAATAGCCATCGTCCACCACCAAAACGGTGGCGGGTGCAATGACGGCCTATAACAAAAAAAATTCTGTGGCAGGCTAGCCACCGCAGAAAGCGGCGGGGACCTACCTGTCCCAGCCCCATCAGGGGAGTACAATACATCCGCTAAGCGGTGGCGGGGGCAGTGCCCTCTGTAAAGGAAGGGAGGAAGATATGAATTAAAGAGAGGGAGATAGAGGTGCCATAGAGGAGGGCCAGGATCCACAGCGCTATAATGACTTTCCCCTCATTGCACTTTAGTGGTCCAAAGTCCGAAAGCCCTCTTTGCAGTGGTAAAACGCCCGACTACTGTGCCGGAGTACCTGGGTTCGAACCCGACCTCGGCGGCTGCGTTTCGATGGAGGCGAAGAGGCGTCCGTGTGCTGTGCGATGTCAGCGCACGGTAAAGACCCCCAGGTTGTCGAAATTACTCTGTAGCCCTCTACTACGGCTCCGCTTTCTGTCTTTCTACTTTCACTCCCATCTTCCTCCCTTCCCTTACGGAGCGGTTGAGGTGTCCACAGAAAACAAGTGAGACAGTTACCGCGCCTTTCACTTCCTATAAATAAATCAATCAGAATTTTCGCAGTTCTCTCCGCTGCAAGCATAAATAAAAATGTCAATTGCACGGTAAGCAGTAACGCTGTAGTTTGCAGCACCGATCTCTATTAAGCTACCTGCTTCTGAAAATGTACGCAGGCCCATATCATTAGCGTGATGTTTAAGAATACAGAAGTAGGGGTGTTTGAAAGAGCTAGAATTCGAATATCTACTGGATGTCCTGTTGGCAATGGTAGGACACAATTTCAAATTGCTGTCAGGCGGTCAAGCAAAACGTTTGCAATTCACCTTTATCATACATTCACTGGTAGCTTGACGTTATCATCAGCCTTATTACGCCGTACTTAAGTCAGAACTGAATTTCTGCAGTGAAAGCCTCCAAGCTGGCCCGGGTTGTGGTGTGTTCACTTACATAGCGCTGATTCATGAAATAAAGAATTTTCTCAGCTGCCCCGCCATGGTGGTGCAGTGGTAAGAAGCCTGACTACTGTGCCGGACTACCCGGATTCGATCCCGATCGCGGCGTCTGCGTTTCAATGGTGGGGAAACTAAGAGGCGTCCGTGTGCTGTGCGATGTTAGCGCATGGTAAAGATCCCCAGGTGGCCGAAATACTCCGTAGACCTCCACGACGGCTTCTCTTTTTCTCTTTCCACTGTCACTCCCACCTTCCTGCCTTCCTTTACGGCGCGGTTCAGGTGTCCACAGAAACAAGTGTGACATTACTGCACCTTTCCCTTCCTGTGAACCAATTATTAATATTAATTATTTCTCAGCAACATCGGCCTCTTAGCTTGAAGCATGTTCTTCTGTTTCAGCATGCATTCTTTTTCAGTTTCGATTCAGGAGATACATATAGCTTACGGAAAACATAATTACAACACATCTTTTTGTATTACTGCGACTGTTCCAAAAATAATTATTAAAGAGATAGAGAGGACGTCAATGCAAAAGGCCATGAAATATGTGCGCCATTGTCCATAAAACTATTTAGTACGGACTCAAAGCGCTACCAGAAAACGAGATCGAAACTGTTTTTCATGGCCCTCGAGGGCGCTACACACCCGAATCGTCAGGGGTATTGAAGGAGTATTGTTAGGAGCTTTTGAAGGAGCATTGTTCTCGTTCTCTCAGGGTGCCTCAATGCGCGCGCCCCCCTCCGCCCGTTACGAAGGGTGGGGACATTCTTTAATAATAATAATTGGTTCACAGGAAGGGAAAGCTGCAGTATCTGTCACACTTGCTCTGTGGACACCTGAACCGCGCCGTAAGGGAAGGGATGAAGGTGGGAATGAAAGTGAATGAGAGAAAGCGGAGCCATAGTGGAGGGCTACGGGTTTAATTTCGACCACCTGGGGATATTTAACGTGCGAGCTGACATCGCACAGCACACGGACGCCACTTCGTTTCGTCTCCATCGAAACGCAGCCGCCGTGGTCGGGTTCGAGCCCGGGAACACCGGCACAGAAGTCGGGCGTCTTACCACTGCACCAATCCGGCGGTGCGGACATTCTTTCAAGTTTGGGATTGCAGATGGCAGGAACGCTAGACAAGATGAGACTTCTGGAGGAAGGGAGCAGTATCTGACACTTTCTCCGAGAAGTGTGCGTTTGGATGGTAGGCAATCGCTCCTGTCGCGTGGCGTTCCTTGGCGCGCCTTCAAGATTGGGATTGCAGATAACAGGAACGCTCCTGAAGCGCTATGAGAAGGGTGGGCTAACATATGGCGGAGATGTCTCCACCCTTCTAGGGCGCGAGGGCGCGCGCATCGAGGCACCCTATCACCTGTCGTTGCTATGGCTGTCGGAAGAAGGAAAAGAAAATGCACGGGCCTGCTACTGGCTCTGTAGCTGAGCCACCTCCGCTGCCTCGTGCGGAGAGAAGAAAAAATAGAGAAGGAAGAAAAAATAAGAAGGAGAGAAAAACGTGTGTCGTAACAACAGCCATCGTCAACCACCGAAGCTGTGGCGAGTGCAATGACGGCCTACAACAGATGAAATTGGGTGGCTGGCTAGCCCCCGCCGCAAGCGGCGTTGACCTGCCGTCCCAGCCTCGTAGAGCCAGGAACTGCCACCCTTCACCACCTCCTCTCAACACCTTTAATAAATAAACACTGCAGAACTGTCAGGTATCCGCGTTCTGCCGGAGTTGGTATAAAAAACTTCCAACTTGTTTCAGGTGGGGTATGCAAAAATGGACCAATCTCACGGAAGTTCATCAGGCTGTAAACGAGTACGGACGTTCAGTGTAAACGATCACTGGCATAAAGTATCACTCCGCCTGCCTTAATTATAAAGTTTCTTTTGTTTCTGCAGGTATCATTTGCCATAGGATCATGATGAACTTGTTTTCCTGCTTTTGGCTCATTTTGCTATCGTTTCGCATACCTGCTTTTTAGTTAACCTTACTTCCTACCGTTCTTTTTTTTTTGTTGTTGTTGTTGTTCTTTGCAACGCGGTTCAAGGTGGCACGTGCTAACGTGATTGCTTTGAGGTCGGAAAAGAGTCTGTCTTGCGAATGACTAATGCAGGAAGCATGATTGTCAGTGGTGCATCAACTAAAACGAAAAGCAGAGAAAAGGTCCTGTGCCACTTATTCTCACTAGGAATCTGAGAAGGAAAAAAAATACAGACTCAAGGGCTTCCTGATGTGGGAACTAGTCAAGCAGGTGTGGCGCAGGAATATAATGACGCTACAAAACCTCCTCTCAATGCGCAAATCTCTGTTGGCCTTCGCGTTGCGCAGCCTCATCAGCCACAGCTGTAACCAACTCTACAACCTTGCTTTGCGCAGAGTACGGACGGCAGGAAAGGGAACAAAGATCAGCCGCCTTGTCTACATACCTAGCACTGCGACAGGTCCGGCGAGCTTCGTAAAAACACTGCTTAGATATCCCTAACCGTTCGCGTTGCACGCCGGTAGAGTTAAAGGCTTTGGTGACGCAGAATACAGTGTTGTCGACGCTGTGAGCAAGCAATCGCGTGTGTGCATCTGGAAGGTGGTAGTTGGCAGGTGGCATGGCCGGACACTGATTGTTCGGCAGGTAGAGTGACGTCACGATACCATGTGACAGAGTTTGCAGGAGCAGCTTACTTGGGTAACTCTTGTGACACGGGAGGGTGAGATATGAACGAATCCACAGGGACCATCGGATCCCTGTCACACACGCTACCCCTTGGCCATGCAACCACGTTAGTGGGAGCTTGGTTAAATAGGGGCATATGTTTTAAGTGGCGTTTCACATAATCTAGTCTCTTAAGACTGTAGGCTCATGAAAAATCGTTCGATAAGAGGGGCACAAATTAAGCATTTTGTGGGGATTAGTGATACAGTCGCTAAATGTAGGTTAACAATATTGCGCAAGGGGATTCGAAAACTGGAACCGTTAAAGCTGTCGCATCTTACCTTAAAGGTGAAGCTTAAGAGTCCTTCATATTCTTTTAATAGCTTGTGTGAAAGACTTAAAAAGAGACTTCTAAATTTAATTTTGTTTTTCGCCACGTAATGTTTACCTTCACGGTTAGTTGGTCGTACATAATAGGAGAGGGAAGTAGTAACTCTATACAGAAGAGGCAATATCAGACGACAAGCGCAAAAGTAATAAGGAATATAGTTATGTAGGAACCAGTGCAAACAACAATACTTATATACTACACAAGACACAATAGCCTTCCGCATGTGAGATGCAAAGCCATAAATAATATTAATAAAAAACAAACGCAGCTCAAGGGCATAAATTACGGGCTCATGACTCGGTCTTGACTTAATTTTGTAATTAAGGGCATTAAAGACAGATAAGATGCAATATAAGTACATGTGGGCGAAAGAAAGTGATTTCTTCAAGTGTTCAATTTATCGCAGGAGGCTGTCCGATCGTGTCCTCTCGGTCTCGGAACGGGACTCGAGTTCCCCTATTACCGCAGCGTTTTTTTCGGGCGTCCGTAAGCTTGCTTTACTTTTTTATCCTCTGAGATGCCCTCGATGAAGAATAAATGACGGCCGTGGTAGAGACACAATGATGGCATTTTCTGAACTGTAAGAGAAACAGCAACATAGTGGTTATGTGGGTCTATGCTACCACATAAATGCTTAGATACGATCGTAGTCTCTCGTTCCTTGTGCTTCAGGCGCACGTTTCAGAATCCAAATCACCATCTATCCAGGAAAGCTGAAGTCATGCTGTAGTTCGAGAAACTAAAAGGACAAAACTTAGGATGTGGGACAGAAGAGGCCAGTTACAAAGAAAATAGAACAAAAAGAAAACATAAGCAATTTGGTAAGAAGACCAGGAAAGGAAGCGCTCGGAATTTAATACGATTCCAGTACAAATGCAGCCCAACGCTTTGGTGGTGCTCTATCACTTAATTGGTTTGTTGCAGAGCGGAGGCACCTTCTGGTCTGAATATTGATATTTCTCTCGCAAGTGTCACTTAAAATGCGAGAAGCAAAATTAAAAGGTAAATATTAAATATTAAATGAAAAATAAAAGAGCAGGACAGAAGTAAGCAAGTGGGCCTCAAAGTTCCACACTAGCACTACCCTTGGAAGGCTGAAGTACTGATATCTGTCTTCTGAGCAGAGTTTTCATATCGCTCTAGATCTC
The DNA here is from genome assembly GCF_055883805.1 of Amblyomma maculatum. Lineage (NCBI taxonomy): Eukaryota > Metazoa > Arthropoda > Arachnida > Ixodida > Ixodidae > Amblyomma > Amblyomma maculatum. The sequence goes on along the minus strand of NC_139344.1, from coordinate 371,216,289 downwards.
TCCCGGTAACTTCTCCTCAACGATTTCCTTTTCGACTATCCAGACATCGTTTGTGGTGTTGTAATTTAAGTTGGCGTCCTAATAAAAATAATTAGCTTTCAAAACACTATCGTCGCACGTTGTACAGTACTTGAGAGGGGCATTAGGTGATTATTTGTACTCGGAATTTCAGGGACCTTAATGGGACCGAGCCCAACACAGTTTTATGCAAAAGTTTTGCTTTTTCTTTGAATGCTAGAGCAAAACAAAATTAACATAACAGTTATATAATAGAGGCTGTGTTTGTTTGTTTTTTTGCGTTTATTATTCACCTGAGCAACATTGTTCTCGTGGTGATAAATCGGGATTGAGGAGTTGCAATAGCTTACATCTGTATACATTTAGAAGCTTGAGGAACGCCAAACCTATTGTTTATAACGCGATATCACAGTGTCAACTTTGCGTTGAGCCCTCATTCGCCTAGTCCAAGATCTTCCGGGCATGTTTGTTGGTCAATATACACATCCTTCGATCTATGATGAGGCTGCCAGATCCTTTGCCCAGCACCTGATCCCGCATACCACAACAAAGTTTTTCCCCCTCGCTCTAATTGCCCTACGATTTAGTCCAACGCCCCACGTTGCTTTACAGTCTGCTAACCTCCTATCAACCTCCACTGTGTCACGCACGTTGCTTAAATGAAAAAGAAGACGATGAACAAGTAAGCTATGCTATGTGCCTCTTTCATCCCGATCTACAGTGAAAGTATCTTCGCCATCGGGCCATTGTGTTAGCAACAATTACCGCTAGAAAAGCAGTCATTGCTTCCAGTTGATGTCATTTACAGGCTCCATGCAGCTTAATACCTTCAGCACGTAATACTTCCTCCCACCCTCTCTCCCTTGCTAGCGCAATGGGAGACACGAAAGTACGGCCGCACAGTGCGAAGTACTCCGTGCAGTACTACCGCTTCCTGCTTCTCTATCTCCACACGCACGCACGCACGCACGCACGCACGCACGCACGCACACACACACACACACACACACACACACACACACACACACACACACACACACACACACACACACACACACACACACGCACACACACACACACACACACACACACACACGCACGCACACACACGCACACACACACACACGCACACACACACACACACACACACACACACACACACACACACACACACACACACACACACACACACGCACACACACACACACACACACACATTTTCGTATATTCTTTTTCGTTTTTCTTTAATATCTATGCAGCCAGCCGCGAAACATTCATTCACGTTGGAACCACGCTAATTGGCGACACCGGTATTTTAATCACCATGAAAGCGGCGCAAGTGGCTCGTGCGTAATCAGAACTTGGTTATAATTCGGCTAGCTGGCTTTCGATCCCTGCCTCCCCCACTACTGTAGTCATTGAATCGCATACCCAGTTAGCTTGAACGTTTCCGCATACATCGTTGCACCGCAGAGATCAACAACGCGTGTCACAAGTTGGTCAGCGCATCGATCGCGAGCGCTAGCGTCACTGACGCGGAGCCAGCAGCTCATTCTCACATCATTAATCACGGCAACCTGACCTCCTACCCATCTAATCAACTCCACTGAAGCTAAGCTGCCGCAATGATATTGACGGCACAACCGGAGGGAGCAAGCCAACTACCGCACACGGTATCACTTGGGAACCCGGCCGTGAAAGCTTTCCGGCGATCGAAAGAGGGGGCATTATTGCTCGGGGCTACATAATGCCGTGATGACTGCCATTCTCCCACTCTCTTCTACGCTGATTCCGAAATGTATTGGAGTGCAATCGTTATAATAGGGATTCCAACGACCGCATCAGCAGACGTTCTGAAACAAACATATGTGTAATCTCCACTCTCTCTCTCCGCTCTACTTGACCATGCTAGTGCCACCACTCCCGTTAAGAGCAACTATTTGTGTCAAGTACTGAAGTGACAGCGTTACGACTCACATTCGGCGTAGATCCCAATGGCGCGTAAAGAAAATACGGATTGGTAGAAAAGGGTTTACGTCACACATGGAACGACGGATTTTGTATAATATTATACTGAAAGTAATAATTGCAAAGGGTAAGATCAGGGGATTGAATTTGGGACACTTAGATCCAGACAACCTACGCCCAACCCAGACCATTATGTTCGTTCAGTTAGAGTGGAACCTCCTTTGTACCTGCAATGTGTGGTCTTTTACATATAGTACCAGGTCATAATTTTGTGATAATCAGTATGTGAGAGATCATAGAGACCCTAACGGAGGGAATGGTGATTAAGAAAGCAGAAACGTGCATATCGCCGAGGGGTGAGTGTGCGACGAGCAGGATTCACGTGAGTATAGTCGCTGACGGGAGCTATTGAAAAGTAAGTCTCCTCCAATTTATTTTCAAGTCATCATTGCCTACTTTTGCCCTTTTAATGAAATACCCAAAGAGTAGCCTTAAAAACATCCAAAAATCAGAACAGGAAAAGTGGATCGCCCAAGACAAAAGGGGTTCTGCCTTCTCGCTGATGTTGTTACCTGATGATGAGTCGTCAGCCTTCTACCGAGGAGTGTCAGAAGTGCATTAGGCAGCATTTCAAGCTAAGACGTACTGCAGCATACCGGCATACGGTTAAAAAAATGGGATTCACGGCAAATATGACCTCAATAATGAGGGTTAAAATTTGCAGCGACATGCAAGCTATTACATCCTTTGCTCCATCTAGCATGAATTATTGCACGCACTCCCTTCGTGGCCTGTTTTAGATGGGACTCTTACAATCTGGTTGGGAAAGGTGGGAAGGCGGAAAAAAACCTAATGCATTGCCGAAGCATTGTTGAAAGTTGCTTTGGACATGAAGAGGAATCACGGACAGGAACAATCAACACATATTATTGAAAGCGAAAGAAAAGGCTAATCTTTATAGAAGAAATTGAAAAATGCATTCTCTCAGTATTTCTTCGAAACCTTCCATATCCTCAACTGTTCCTTCCTGGTTCTTCTGGTATTTGAAAATCAGGTCATTCATGTTAGACCTTGCTTCGGTGAACTCCATCTCATCCACGACATCACCGGCATGCCAATGCAAGAAAGATTTGCGGCGGAACATGGCTGCAAGAAGGCATGGGTGTCCTTGCGCAATTTTCCAGAAAACTCGAACAACGCGCAAACTCTAACCACTTTCCTTAATTAAAAAAGACATTTTCAGATAAATAATATAGTTAGCGGTAAACTTGGTAATATTCGCTTCAATAGCTCCTGAACTCCTGTCATTCTCGACGAAAGTGGCTAGAATCTTCAGACCGTGTCACAGACAGCGGTCGTGACGTTGTTTGGAATCCCTTCAACGAAGTGGTCATGCTGCTTGTTCTCGATGACAAAATTTAGTAGTAGACTTCTCGCATACTCATTAGACCTCTGAACATTCCAGCCACTTTCAGGTAACAATCGTGGCGGCGGTCGTAAGTAGCCATCATGATTTTGGCGTCAAAGATCTGTCGTGCCAGCAACGACACTGTCGGAGATATGTTCTATTGGTTGCCAGGGGCCGTGAGTACAGCCAATCTAGTCGCGAAGAAATGCAGGCGGGAAAAGGGCGTCATGCTTGTTGCCACTTTGTGAAGGTGAGTATTCAGGTCGCCAGGAAACGTGGGATGGAAGGAAAGGTACTTGATCAGATTCATGGTGCCATGAATTGGTGCCAGAATTCAAACATCTGAAAATTATTATTCACGGATTCATACCAGAGCAGAGCGATACATGCACTGAATGCAAAATCTCGTGCGCACCTAAGAGGTATCATTATTTAACAAATTTCACACAGCCTCTTTGAAAGCACCAAGAGAAATCACTTTTATGTGAAGCAACAGTGTAAAGCGAAATTATAATGTGATTTCTTCAGTAAAAGTTTTACCACACTACTGCTCATTTCGGTGCACTTGCTAAAAGTGGTAAATAAAATAACTCGGTTTTCCACTGGTGTCAGCTTTCTTAGTTTAGTTTAGTTTAGTGGGGTTTAACGTCCCAAAGCAACTCAGGCTATGAGAGACGCCGTAGTGGAGGACTCCGGAAATTTCGACCACCTGGGGTTCTTTAACGTGCACTGACATCGCACAGCACACGGGCGCCTTGCTTTTCGCCTCCATCGAAAAGCTGCCGCCGAGGCCGGGATTCGATCCCGCGTCCTTGGGAACAATAGTCGAGCGCCGTAACCACTGCGCCACCCCGGCGGGGTGGTGTCAGCTTTCTATGTCTAATTTTAATGGCTGTGCAATTTACGGCATTAGTAAAATATTGGAAGCTGTTAATTTTTCCGCTATGCCTGTGATAGCGGAACATTAAAGAGTAATCATTCTGCCGGCCATAAAGTGCTACTCCCCTCACCCCCACTATATACTGCCTCTCTGAATACTGTGTTCAATGTTCAGCGCGTGAAAGCGACACTTTGCAGAACCTCGCTTAGAAGTTAGCACTGCTTCTGCAAAGTTTTTGTGTGATATTAAAGATAATGGCAACGAAACGAATGTCTCTTTGAAACCATTGTCTTGAATAGAAACAATTATGGGGACACTTACGCTCTGCCGTAGTATGTGACGAGATTGACTTGCACGCACACACGGACGATGTTTTTCTCTCCACTTTTTAATGCCATTTTTTATTATTTTCGTTATTTTTATATATTTCATAGTGGATCGGTACTTAGCAGCAACAAACAATGAATGCATTTCCATTTTGTTAGCAATTTGAACGCATTTTCATTTTTCAAATTATTTTAAATAAATAACTAATCAGTTATATTCTACATTTTCTTAATTAGAATCATTAAGCATGGCCTTTTCAATTTGAGAATTTTGACACCTCTGGACACTGTTTTGCCTATTGTTTTTTTTTATTTTTAACTATTTAAATTAATTTATTCGATAACGAAAACATTGTCTTAATTAGTATCATAAAGCATCGTCTTTTATTGTGAGCATTTTTACACTCTTGAACCCCTTTTGCAAATTTTTTTTCATGCATTACTTGGTCAATATTCAATTAATGACAATGATTTCATTAAGGCGTCACCGCCTGTAACACATCAATAAATCATCAATTACTACAACCACAACTTACCATGATACAATTTTTTACGCATTTTTTATGCTGTGCACTGTTTGTGCTTATGTAATGTTATGTATATGTTATATTGATCTGTATATCGTCAGACTAGGTGGTTCTTATAAACTGGTGAAAAGGAGTAGCCGGAGCCGCTATGCCCCAAAAACATCTCATTTATTGCTCACGTTAATGAAAGAAACGATATCACCAGTCAGAGTGCTTTCATATCTACCACCGATGCCAATAAAAAATGTACGCTATGCCTCGCAGGGCTCGAATAGTACGCAAAACACAACCACGAAGAGCGAAGGCTGCTCCCCTTTGTTTTTGTTTTGAAGGTGTTGTAGGAGCAGTGGCCTCTTGCGGGTCATACGAGCTACCTCGGCCCTTCTGAAACAAAACCTTGGTGAAGCTCCTGGCACACACAATCCCGCTGAATTGCGTCGCTCTTCAGAATCGGAGCATGAATTAAATATTGATGAAATGACCTTGCCTCTACCGTCTAACCCAAGCACCTTCTTTGTTTGGCAGCCAGTGAAAGACAACATAAATTAGCTGTAAACGCCTCAGTGTGTCACAAAAACGGCAATATCCAAGAGTACAGTTATAGATTTCAGCTGGGTTACCGTTTGGTTAGTGAGTTCTGTGGTCAAAACAAAAGCAGCGGTTAAGATCTGGCTGTTTGTTGCGCCTTTATTTCTGCCGCTAGTTGTGTTTAAGCTTTGGGATACAGTGTCAGAGAGAACGAGAGCTACCCCGAAACAGGTCATCGCAGACGCAGAAGCGATATGTAAGTAATATCACAAAGTTGTTGCTGGTCTCGGAAGTTTAACACCTTAAACAATTAACAAAAAGTAAACTTAGAATCCGGCGAAGGCGAACTGATATGGGAGTTAGTGCCATGCACCAATAAACACAAATTTTACTTATTTCAGATTAAAGAGACGTGAAGCCGCGCAAACATAGTCCTTGTCATCTCTGGGTGGCAGTCAAGAAGTCATTGCTGATTGACTAGTTTACAGATTAAACATAAATCTGAGCGTGATTAGCGTCTTAAGTTCCAGTAATGGCCAAATCACCTTTTCTTACCACGTAATGCTCCGGCATCCCATTGTCAGGGAAAATGCTTTGAATGTTGCAAGAAACTATGACGCCTGGTACTGAGAAAGGAATTAATTTAGAAACTTTATTTTATGTCCAAGTTTGATTAAGAAGTGAGCTTCTGAAATTCCGCAACACATTCTGCACATTTCGATATGCAGTCAATGCAATATATATGCTTAAAGGTTGAAATTTTCATAGTGGTTTAAGCAATTTTTATTTTTCAATCACGCCGCATTGGCATGAAGTTCTCAACATTTATTCTATTACGATAGTTTGTGATTCTTGATTCATGTCTGCGCAAATATTTTGTGCGCACTTTACACACGTGACTCAATTTGCCTCTATCTATTTATCATCGAGATTTCGGTCCTTGTAATGTTGCAGCTTCATTCGAATGCATTATGGACACCTTTGTGGCCGCTCTGAAGCGGAACATATGCATGCGCTACCTGGAAAACATTGCGATCATTCCAGCCTACTTTGAGACCTATTTCCCCCGTTCTAAGCTCGTAATGACATGTCTAACTAAACTTAAAGAATGTTGATTTTCCACACGTCAATCAACAGTTTTAGCTCACGAATATCCAAAAATGTTGTAAGACCCGGCACTGTCAAAACTGTTCGCCGTAATTACCATTCCTTAACAAATGTCCGTTAAAACACTGCGCAGATTCCTAGGCCTTTCTTCCCATTTATACCATCGGGGTTTTATTCGCAACGTTGGCCTCATTGCTGCTATCTCGAATGCCAGCTCTTTATGCGGACATAAGGATCGCATGCCAGAAACCAGCTTTTCAAGACTTACACGAGGATAGCGTGCCTGGGGGTCATGATTTTTTCCTTTCTTCATAAGGCTGCAATCTTGCAAGTTTGCATGAAGAGGTAACAGAAACGATACCATGTTGTGACCTGTATCCAATGACTGTTCCCTTCAAGCGATGCGGTGCTTTCACATAAATACCCTTGTCTTTTAGCTGCTTTTCATTCTGCGGTGATAAAAAGGAAAACCAGCGGCAACTTTGGAGACCCAGGTTATGGCTCCTTGGGGAAATTCACGTGAAAGACGCTAGCGTGTTGCCATGTTCGTTCGTTGTGAGAGATTGTATATTGGCGCAAAGATGGCAAAGCGCAGCTACCAGCCGAAAGTGCCCGTCAATCAATCTGCTCGAAAATCTTTCAACGAAACTGTTTCGCAGGGACGCGTGTTTTGGAGAAATCCTTCTAAAATGTACATCTCAAGATGCTTTAAAATTATTGTTTAGCACGACGTAGTTTATTTGCAGGAGTGTTGAAGACAACTTCTGAATTTTATATAATCGCTATCTTGCTTTGCCACCTGACCTTTCATGCTGGCATCATTACACAAACATATCCTTACACAATTACACACACTCAGGACGGTGTTTTTTTTCTACAAGCTCCATAGCTTCGGAATAATGTAACTGGGACCCATTTGAAGGAACAGAAAGAGTTTTCGCGACGCGCCCTATAACCCCTGAATCTCAACTTTGAAAAATATAAAATTTAACCTGGCACTGTAGTGTCCAAAGGAACACAAGGGGTGTAAGGAACACGGTATTAGGGGGATCAGTATAAATTTAGAACAGCTGGGGAGCAACATAGGCGTCCTTCGCATCTCACCTCTAGAAATATGCGGCGGCGGCGGCGGTCGGAATTAGGATCTCTGCTCTTGGGGTTACAGTTAGGAGAACGGAAAAGCCACTCACGGTAGCCTTCTCATGTTCTCGTTGCATAATTCTGCGGTTTAAAAAAGATGCTGATTCACTGTCGCTGCATAATATGAACACTGACACATTTCCGCGGGAAGACGTTGTAGTATATCTTCAAGATCGGTATGTGTCCTACTGCAAGGCGAAAACATACAAAACCGTATTGTCACGAGTCACGAAGCGGTTCATTTAGAAGGAGCAGAGGTGACTGTGTGGTTAGATAGGATGCTGACAAAGCATGGAGGATTTTGGCTCGGCCTCATGTCCTGCCTCTAGTTTATCTCATCCGTAACAATATATTACAAAACGGTAACGGTATATTTGCTAACACCTCTATTCTACTGCCCTGGTTACTCCAGAAAACCCAGGACCGTAAGAATTGAAATTAAATTCTGGCTTGGTTTTTAGGGTTTTAACGTCCAAAAGCGACTAAGGCTATGAGAGATGCCATAGTACAGGACTCCGGAAATTTCAACCACCTGGGGTTCTTTAACGTGCACTGACATTGCACAGCACACGGGCGCATAGCTTTTCGCCACCATCAAAAATCAGCACCGATGTCGGGATTCGATCCCGCATCCTAAGACACAGTAGTGGATTGCTTTAACCACTGCGCCACCCCGGCTAGGCAAAAAGAAAGCAATTAAATTCTGCTAGATACCAAGCCACGTAAGAATGAGTGGTAACGAGCTAGCTGATATATGTGTTGCCTACGCCTGCAATTCTGAATGCAGAATGTAAATATGACGCCAAGAGGTACTGTAAGGTTTGTGCGAAGGTAACTGAGAGAAAATCAGTAGGCACAATAGAATAATGAAGTAAATAGCCAGAAGCACCTACTTAAGGCAGTGATTGAGGAATGGAAAAGATGCAGTCACAAAGAGCATTTGATCGAAGCAATTCTTTATGCCTCCTACGTATCAGACACACTCATTCAACATACAACTTCATAATTGCAAAAACCAAAAAAGCGTACTTGCGTCGTCACAAACTACATCTCAATCTCCTGCTTGCAAATAAAATAAGTTAGAAAAAATCATTCACAAAATTTTATGTTCAGCGCATTCCATTACCCTAGCGAACTCACAGTATGAAATTCAGTGGTCGAATTTTTTATTTTTTTTATTCCTAAAGGAAGGAATCTTCTAAACTGGCTTTAGTATTTAAAAAATAATTTTTAGTTAAATTCCCTTCGCAAGGCACTCATATTAAACCATGCGTTTGGTGAATGACGACCTTAGCTGCCTGTGTGACATAAACTTCCCTTCGCAAGACACTGCGTTTGATGAATGATGACCTAGCTGCCTATGTGACATAGACTAGACACAAGCTATTCCACGGGAGCAGAGCAAGGCACAGTCCATGTTTTTTTTTTTTTTTTTTTCGTACGAAATATCATTTCATTTTCTGAGGATCAGACATTGAGAGCCTCCCTTTTATTTCGTCCGTTGTAACGTGCAATTTTTTACCAGCTTGGAGCTTCTCAAGAAAGATGTCCCGCCAGGGCTCTTAATTCGGCTAGTTCGTTGCTAGGTTCGGATACAGCCAGCGGCTAGCGCACTTAGAAGAAACTCACCCAGAGGGTAGATGCACAGGACTCTGACTAGACTTGTAACTGCATTTTACTCCGGAAGTGATGTATTTATGCACCGTACTTTTTTTTTTTCATCTTCTTTTTATCTTCCGTTCTTCTTCTTCACTTGTCCCGCTGGTGCCGCCCTCAGTTGCAGCCGTGTCAAGCTTGAATAATGAAGCCAACTAGATCACGCCGTCCGCGTGTGCTGCTTCCAAGGATTTAACAGGGCCATGGAGACGGGACAAAGTACTAATCGCAGGTTCGTAGGCAGCGAAAAGGTCGAAAAAAAAAATAGTAATTATTGTAAAGCAACGAAGGCCATTTTAGAACCGTTTCGGCATGACAGCCGAAAAACAAAATACGCCGCAGAAGAAAATATTGAAAAGACCCACGTAGGCATTGCGACCGGATTCGTCCTTCCTCTCACGGGGAAACGCCATCACACCTCCGTTGACGTAGAGCTCACATGGAACTTGACGCAGGCATTGAGAAATGGTTAGAAACATTTGTATACTCATTCATACTTTGTGTCGAACTTATATTAGCTTTGTGTTTGCCCTAAAGAGCGGGCATTGATAACGTAAATACGCACCGCGTAGTAACGCGTGCACCCGAACTAACGAATTCAACTCTCGAGTAAATAATGCCACTTGCCTCTTCAAATATAACTAGAGGTCGCCATTGTACACGCGCTTGGAAAGCCATGTCTTTTCGCTGGTCACAAATCTCTCTTCTCGAGAATCATTCCCACGTTCTACCCATTGGTAGCGCTGAGTCGCATACGAAGATTTAGGTACAGTCAAGGGCCAAAGGTTTGCGGGATGTGGGTTCGTGGAAAAATATTTATTTCTGTGTGACACAGTGAATCAAATGTCTGAATTACGATGGGACATGCATGCCCCATTTATCGAAAGAAAAAAAAAATGCAGGAAAAAATAGCGAGGCAACAAAGAAATGGAAAGAAAAGAAAACAGAGTGTCTGAAGAGGAGCCCTCAAGGTAGCGTCGGAGCTACTTTAAGGTTTTAGAGAAACACCTCCAATTTCACCTACACTCGACGAGTGGTTTGAGTAGAGGTGGGTTTCTGCAACGCAAAACAAGCCTCGAGGGCCGCTTGGAAAAGGCGTTCAAGTCGAGGCATGTTCATGAATTCAGCTATTAGGGCAAATGATTTGCAGTGCTTCTTGTTGTGAACCTCATCGGCACATCATTGACGTGGTAAGGACCGTCTTAGCCCTCAGATGTTTATCGCACACTTCCTCCATTAACATTAAATTATGAGGAAAGCGGCAGGGTGCAAAGGAATATCAGAACACGCAGATTTCTTAATGAAGAAGACTTCAAGACGTGAAAATACCTGAATAGTTATCAAAATGGAGGCTGATAAGTAGGAATGCATGTTCGGGCTTAGTGTGCAAAGGCATCTGCTTCCCCATTATCAACATTTGTAGAAACATCTTTTGTCTAGTGTGTCACGGTGTTTTTTTTTTTTTTTTATTGAAAACGTATATATACTCTTAAAAGTATTTCATTTGTAGCTTTTTTCAACCGTTTTAATAGCCGATGATAAGTTTGTATAGATAGGACTTCTTTAATGGAAGATGTGTTATTTCTAGACTCCATCGCCTAATTAACAGCGTAAAGCTTCATTGCAAACGTGCTCTAATTGTCCGTGATGTCCTCTAGATCGGTTAATAACCAGGAATTTAGTTTGCTTTGGTTTGTAGGGTTTTACTCCCCGAAGCTGTTCAGGCTTCGAGAGACGCAGTAGTGGAGGGCTCCGAAAATTTCAACTACCCTTGTTCTTTAACGTGCACTGACATCGCATAGCACACGGACGCCACTCCGTGTCGGGCTATTACTTGTCAGTCCATGATTGTTTTTTATATGGTTAATCTTATAGGCTATATGTGTTCATGGACATGCTTTAACCATCTTTTGAGTAGTCTGCTTGGCTTTGCGAAGAATTCTGGTGTTCTTATTACTAGAGAGTGTCATTTGCTCCAGGGGAAGAGTACAGGAAACACCTTTCACCTTCCAAAAGATATTAAAACACAAATCACCGACATAAGCAAGAAATGGATACATCAATGTTTTTGGTATCACTGGGATAAGGTTTTAGGCCCACACTGCAAAGGCATTCTTAGTATATGAGGTATGTGTAAATATTAGGACATCGCAAGTCTATGTAAAAGCGGCACAGAAATGGTAGTAGAAAAATGCATTTTGGCACTAAAGGACATGCCTGGTAAAAACTACCACAAAGAAATCCGGATAAATTTTCCCGAGCGTGGGTCTCACTTTTCTCACAGCCTACCGCTGAAGTTTATTGAGCGTGACGGCAGGAGGAACGATAAAGATGTGTCTTTTGTGGCGCTCGCTTAGTGCATGACTTAAGTTAGCAGGAAAAAATAGAAAGCTGCAGAAAGGAGCTAATTCTAAATAAACAGAAAACAAGTAATCTTCGTTTACACCGACATCTTCAATAGAGGTTCTGTTTACACGATAAGAAAAACAAAACTAGCGCGAACAGAAAATAAGCAATGAGCGCAGAGAGGCTGTTTTCCAGTCCAACGATTTTTCGCGCTATTCGGGCAAATTCGTGTGCCTGCTTCAGAACCGAACGACCTCTTCAGTGCATCCACGTGCCGTAGTTTGGTGCCGCTTTCTCTGACTCAAAATGAATCGAATGTGCCGCGCGGTAGGGCAAAATAAAAATTCTTGCGGATGTCTTAACGAGACCACAGGCAGAGAGCTTGCTACGGGCGACTTTTGAGAGTCGCCAAACGGTAACCTGAACGGGAAAGAAGTTTTATCTTTTGCATTCAAGAGGCTGTAGCATTGTTTGACGGCAGACGTCGTTTTCAGAAGGCCTGGCTGCTCACACAAAAATTATCCCCTTAGGTGCAACGAGCTATGCATTGCCTTGTTTTTTTTACTCCTTTGCTAATTATATATATATATATATATATATATATATATATATATATATATATATATCCTAGTGTGTGTGTGTGTGTGTGTGTGTGTGTGTGTGTGTGTGTGTGTGTGTGTGTGTGTGTGTGTGTGTGTGTGTGTGTGTGTGTGTGTGTGTGTGTGTGTGTGTGTGTGTGTGTGTGTGTGTGTGTGTGTGTGTGTGTGTGTGTGTGTGTGTGTGTGTGTGTGTGTGTGTTTAGATTAGGTCAGTTCACTTCAGTCGTTAAGTCGTGTCCGACTCTTCGTGACCCTCAGTTCAGTTCAGTTCAGGCGTTCAGTCGTGTCCGACTCTTCGTGACCCTATGGACCATGTCACGCCACGCTTTCCGGTCTCTCAATATCTTCTTAACATCACATAGCTTCATCTGCAATGCCTCGAGAATGCCATCTAACCATCGCGTTCGCTGCCTACCCCTTCTCCGGCGACCCTCAACCTTTCCCAACATCAAATCTTTCTCCAGCGACTCCTCTCTTCTCATCAGATGACCAAAGTAGCTGAGCTTTAACTTTAGAATTTGACCCTCCAATGAGCAGTCAGGGTTTATGGTCGACAATATCGACTGATTTGATCTTCTGGCAGTCCAAGGAACTCTTAAGAGTCTTCGCCAGCACCACAATTCAAACGCGTCAATTCTTCGGCGGTCAGCCTTTTTCACAGTCCAACTCTCGCATCCATACATCACAACTGGAAAGACCATAGCACGGGTTATACGGATCTTGGTTGGCAGACTAATGTCTCTGCTCTTTACTAGGCGGTCAAGGCTAACCATTGCTCTCTTTCCCAGAAGCAGGCGTCTCCTAATTTCATGGCTGCAGTCTCCTTCCGAGGTAATCTTGGCGCCCAAGAACAGAAAATCTGTCACAGCTTCCACTTCTTGTCCATTGATGCTCCAGGACTTGACAGGGCAAGACGCCATGATCTTCGTCTTTTTAATGTTCAGTTTAAGCCCAAACTTCTCACTCTCTTCTTGTACGCGCATCAGAAGTCTCTTGAGATCCAATTCACTTTCTGCCATTAAAGTGGTATCATCCGCATATCTAAGGTTGTTGATGCGTTTTCCAGCGATCTTCACTCCAGCTGAAGACTCGTCCAGACCGGCCTTCCTCATGATGCACTCTGCATATAGGTTAAATAGGCAGGGCGACAGTATGCAGCCTTGCCTCACCCCTTTCTCAATCGGAAACCAATCAGTAAGACCATGCCCAGTTCTGACTGTGGCCTCTTGCCCTTCATAAAGGTTCCTGAGGAGACAGATGAGGTGAATTGGAACTCCCATCTCTTGGAGAGCTTGCCACAATCTGCTGTGATCTACGCAGTCAAACGCTTTCGCATAATCAATAAAGCAGAAGTAAATTGGTTTCTGGAACTCTCTTGCTTTTTCCATGATCCAGCGAAGGTTGGCAATTTGGTCTCTAGTTCCTCTGCCCTTGCGAAACCCAGCTTGCACGTCCGGAAGCTCCCGATCCACATACTGCTGCAGCCTACCTTGCAGGATTTTTAACATCACCTTGCTAGCATGCGAAATAAGCGCGATCGTGCGGTAGTTGGAACAATCTTTGGCACTGCCTTTCTTTGGAATGGGGATGTAAACTGACCTCCTCCAATCTTGTGGCCACTGCAGGGTTGTCCAAATCTTTTGACATAATGTATGCAGTGTGTTAACAGCGTCGTGGTTGAGGTTTTGAAGCAACTCAGCTGGAATACCATCAATTCCGCTAGCTTTGTTCTTAGCAAGGCTGGCTAAGGCCCATTCAACTTCACTCTTCAGGATGCCCGGCTCGAGATCAGTAATCACAACCGTCCTATGTTGGGTTTGCACATCCGGGTCCTTCTTGTACAGTTCTTCTGTGTATTCCTGCCACCTCTTCTTTATCTCTGAGGCTTCAGTGAGGTCCTTGCCTCGTTTGTCCTTTATCACGCCCAGCTTAGCACAGAAGCTTCCTTTGATATCTTTGATTGTCTTGTACAGAGCTCTTGTGTTCCTTAATTGGCTGTTGTCCTCAACTGCTTGACACTGTATGTTCAAGAAGGCATAGGGTCACGCCACGCTTCCCGGTCTTTCACTATCTTTCTAACATCAATTAACTTCATCTGCAGCGCCTCGAGAATGCCATCTAACCATCGCGTTCGCTGCCTACCCCTTCTCCGGTGACCCTCAACCTTTCCCAACATCAAATCCTTCTTCAGCGACTCCTCTGTTCTCAACAGATGACCAAAGTAGCTGAGCTTTAACTTCAGAATTTGATCCTCCAATCAGCAATCAAGGTTCATGGTCGACAATATCGACTGATTTGATCTTCTGGCCGTCCAAGGAACTCTCAAGAGCCCTTGAGGGTTCCTCAAGAATCCTTGAGAGTTGCACAATTCAGCACAAACAATTCAAACGCGTCAATTCTTCGGCGGTCAGCCTTCTTCACAGTCCAACTCTCACATCCATACATCACAACAGGAAAGACCATAGCACGAGTTATACAGATCTTGGTTGGCAGTGTAATGTAGAGCAGGTAGGCAGTGAATAACCAGTCCTAGATAAGACACAAGACTTTAAAACTAGAGCTGAGTGAACTAATTTACAAATTGCGAGACTGCGCCAGAATACCTGTACAAAAGTAGGGCAGGGGGGAATCTACGCAAATATCGGGTGATTTTTTTTTAATAAACTTGTAGTTAATAAAATTGTAGTTGTTAATAAACTTGTATTTAAGAACCGTTTGGAGATCCAGCTATGCCCTTTGTGTAGATGGCATTTTTGGCAAGGAAATAATTACGCATCTAATGAAGTAGAAATAATCAATATTTACTGATTAAAGGGATATTGAAAAATGAGAAGCTGAAGGCCATCAATATTAAACTTGAGCTCGTATTTTTAATCATTCTTCATAGGCACTGTGGTTCAAAATATTGAACGTCAAAATTGCGTGTTTGAAAGCTCATTAAGTTTGATAAGGTTAGATTAGACTAGGTTAGGTTAGGTTAGATGTCGTTACGCATGATAATACCACAAAAACCCATAATAATATCTTCTAAATCATTAAACATATAAATTGCGTCTGTATTTAATTCATAACAGTTCCGATTGACTGAATGTTCAGTGTCAGAAAACCTACTCGACGAGCTTCAAATGCATACTCTTGACGTCAGATATTTCAGTGTACGAATAGGGCATTAATTTGCTTCGGACACATTCAAATCTTTGCCAGTTGTCAGTGTGGTTGCTCCTGGAATCCCTGATCATGAAGACATAGGTGGATACAATCGAGAGGACGAACTATTTGGAATGTTTAAGCAAGTTTAAACCAATGTCGTTTAAAGGCGGTAGGATATTATGGTGGAACAGCGTAACGCGCTTTCGATTAGTAGTAAGCCTACAACCTCGCAGGCGGGTCATGTGCTTTTTCAGCAGCTTGCATCATGTTCTGGATCTCGAATTTTCACTTCAGTTCTCGTCGCTTTGCCACAAGTTCAAGATGCATAAACTCATCTTGACGGCTTTGATTGGCTGTTTACACTGAGAGACTGGCACCCAGTTTTGAAAACGTGTTACACGATTCTATTTCACGGCATACCACTGGAGCTGCATACATCGTTGTTTCAAAATTTTGGTACGAAACATAAAAATGTAGTGCCACATGAGGGAATATTGGTTCCGCTGTACAAGCCATTGGTGCTCAGAAAATACTAGGGGAAATGAACTTGACAGAGAGGTGTCTTTTTTGCATGCCGCCGTCCCACTCGACGTTTCGGGGGCTCGGTATCGGCTTGCATCACAGTTGCTATGGCAACGACGGCTGAGTGCCGATCACACACAAGAATACCTTGAGGAGACGCATCACTAGATCAGTGTTTTCGCATAAAAAGGAAGCCTTCACCAGGCCCATGCAAAATGATTACGCCGATTAGCTAAATATGTGCAGTATCCAGATGTTTCGCGGTCGGATCTTCATTCTGAGCAAGGAACCTTTCCAGATTCCGAAACGACAACTAATATTTTTTTTTTCTTTGCCATCGTCAGCAACCGAAGAACCTTTCTGCGATGGGTTAGTATAATTAGGCCGCTAAACTGCTGTGGCCAAGGATGCTAGATCGAATTCCAGTCTCCGCCAGCACGTTTAGATGGAGACAAAATCCTGTCTACTGTTCGCTGTCAGTGTACATTAAAAATCCCCAAGTGTTCTAAATATCTTGGAGCCAATAACTAAATTGTCGCCTTAAAATGTAAAACCCGCCGCGCTTACACACACACAATTGCAGCGCTCAAGTTCCCTCATGTTCAAAGCAACTTCAAGTAAGTACGAAACTGGGGCCCGGGGTTTCGCGTTTGCAGAGTGGATTCACATGCTTCCTTAGGCAGTGCGTGGCAGGGTATCATTCCTTTGCATTGCGTTTGGGCATCGCTTCGGCCACGCAGGCCGCTGAAAAAGTCGATGAAGATCATATGTACGCTCTACCTGGGTCTGCGCGTCGCAACGCTGACTGCTGCTTCTTAAATTTTCTTCTCAGCGCAAAAATAATAACTAAATGTAAAGGAGAATTTTGTCTTTCCAGGAAGTTGAGCCCAATGCATCCTTACATATTTCGGCCTTTATCCATAGTAAACTGTTGCTGTTCATTCTTTTTTATTAGCTTTATGTTACTTAAATTCAGGACACAAATCCTCCAGTGCTCAAATGATTAGATTCGTAATTTTTTCTGCGATAATCTTTCATTCAAATGAAATATCTGCAGCAGTCTGTTGTGCACTGTCGCTTATGAATTTCATATTTTTGTTCACCACACTGCATATTTTGCATATTCGGTATACCGAGACTAACAATAAATCTAAACTGTCCCCCAGCTCTACCTTGTCCTTTCGGTTTTGACGCAGTCACGTTAAACCACACATGCCGGTCTTCGGCCAAGATATGAAGGAAATCCTTGAATCAGCAACGTTGTAGTTTTTCACCACAATTATAAAACCTCATCCACAAGTTGCTACATTTCCTCCCACGGGAGAGGGGATATTTATGCTTATATCGAAAGCATGTTCGGGCGCATGTGTTATGCAGTTTTTTACGTCCTCGTACGGCGTTCTGTGTCCCTGTGACGTGTTGTCCAAACAGTGATGTTGAAGTAAATTGCAAGCGTTTGCTTATAAGGCCGTCATATTGCCACCATTCCTTGCACATCGTAGCTGTATACCCTACTGCCCTTTCAGCACACACCTTTGAGTGCGTACAGCATAACGATCTCACACTTCCTCGGTCGCTTTCTTTTCTTTCATACATTAGTAGCTTTGCTACCACGCACAACGAGGAAAAACGAAAATTGCGCAAGGAAATGCTGCATGAAGTCTGCTACGAACTGGTTCGACAAGCACACGCACAGCTCGATATGCTATCTTCACCTTCGTCGGCAAGAGAAACTCCTAATTTCCGGTGAGAAGCACCGATGTGGCGCAAATGCTTGTCTGTGATTATTCACGCAACGTCATCGCTAGCATAATTTGTTGGCTGAGAAAACGGCCTTCTGCACGAGAAGGTCGCTATCAGACCGCCTTCATCTCTCATCCCGTAGGGAATAGCACGGAGTTCCCGGACTGAAAGCCGGCGTAGGCATATGCCCAACACTTCATTCTTATCTCTCTTGGAGAAATGAGGTGGAGTGCAGGAGAAAGGACACGTGTTATTAAATTTTTCTCTACTAATCATTCTCTATACTCCATGTCACGTTTGGTTGGTTTGGTTTGGTTTGTGAGGTTCAACGTCCCAAAGCGACTCAGGCTATGAGAGACGCCGTAATGAAAGACTCCGGAAATTTCGACCACCTGGGGTTTTTAACGTGCACTCACATCGCACAGCACGCGGGCGCCTTGCTTTCCGCCTCCATCGAAAAGCGGCCGCCGAGGCCGGGATCCGATACCGCGTCTTTGGGAACAGTAGTCGAGCGGCGTAACCACTGCGCCACCGCGGCGGGGTACTCCATGTCACGTGCTCGCCTCTTACTTTTCACAGTTGACAGTAGTACCGTAATATCCAGTTATCAATGCAGGCAACAGTTACCGTCAAAAATCATCAAAATGAATTTTGCTGACCCCTTGCTTAAATTTCTCCCACACTGTCATCGCATCAAGAAGACTAGGCTGCAAGCCGAAACAGCATCAAATCTGACGCTCATAAATGCCTCGTTCTGAAGGTAACCATGACGGTCACGGAAAACGTAAACCGCGATCATACTAGTAATATTTATTGGCTCATGCTGTACAAGCAGTCTAAGGAAGGTTTAGCCAGTTATATGAAGGGTGTAGTTTTCTTTTTGCCTACGTTAGCTGTTGTAAACTTCATTCCACTTCGATCCCTATGTTTGCTACGTTACAAAGCTTTAATATTAAAATAAAACTATAGGTAAATTATTTCAGTGATTATTATTTTTTCTTATCCTATCAACTTCAACTTTCGTGCCACAATCGGTGGCACAGCGGAATTATCGTGTAGCTTTGACATTACCGCTAGTTACGGAGCGCAAGGTTGGGTCGGGTATTTTTGTATTGTCCCTCTCTATATGTCGTCCATCCAAACGGCGTGCACATGATAATTATTTTTTTTTTGTTTTGTTTTACGAGTATACGCTTTTCGCATTTAAATCTGCCGCGATGGTTGCGTGGGTGTAGCGTCAGTCGCTGAGCTCACGCATGGAGAACTAATCACGGCCCTTGCTGCATGTGCTTGCGTGTGTTCATAGTAGCATAACACCGCCATCATACATTCATTGCTGTCCTTCATCGCGTCACCATACATGGTTGTTCCCCGCGATTAGATCCCTGAGGCATTTTCGAGGCCCTGCGGTCGCACCTCAACGAACCTTTGTTGTCATCTGGATGGACAGCCAGCCGTAATACACGATCAAACGTGTTGAAAACACTGCCAAGTCACCTTTTCTTTTACTCTTACTCTCTTTAAGATACTCTGAGATTTTGAGCAGATATTGCAGGTTGTTATAACAAAGCACGAGTTAGCAGACTTTCAGTTCGCAGACAACCGGATCATGTCAATAAAAAAGGGAATAAGAAAAACAAATAGGCTGAACTGAAAATAATATTACATTTGAGCTCGCTGAGTTCCGGCTATTAACTGCATACGTCATACGTATTCTTGCTAAATTTAAGGAACGTTCAACTAGCTACCGTTGAAAAAAAAAAAAAAAAGACTCGTCAAAATTTTCGTCAAGTCTTCGATTGTATACACATACTCCGTCTACCGCGAGTAGGCTATTCTTAGATTCTTCTCAGAGACCATCAGGAGAGCGGCTAACAGGAAAAACCATTCCGCCCAAATAGAGGAGGTGCGCGGGATATCATCGCCGCCGCTGCCATATGGTATCTCTCGCAGAGCTGTCTCGTTTCCAATAGAGCTACATTGATCAACTCGCCACCCATCTAAGCGCCGTCTTCAGTGATATGTTATATATCCCCCACCGGGTAATCAGAGTGGGACACGCAAACGTGGAGCTTCTTTCATTCGGGCGCTGTAAATTGCCCTTGTCATTTGCCGCTGGTGGCAATGGAAGCCTACCTAGACATACATCTTTAGTGCAAGCGTGTGTATATGTGTCTGTCTGAGATCTCATATGGTCGTCCCTGGTGTGCCGCCCACTCGTAAATAGGCTTTTCGCAGCACGAACATGCACCCACATCCCAAGTAATAATGGAGGTTTGGTCGGCTCTCTTCGGGGAAATGTACGTGAAAGTGGGGTCTCCGCGCACTGCCAGCAGACTGGCAGCTAAGGCGAGGAGCCCACAGATGCCATTAAGAGGGCACGGTTTATTTTGCTGGTTGCGACTGATCAAAACTCGGGCGTGACCTCTAGCTGCTGTGCAATTCTCATGCCCAGAACAGCCTACCGCTATATTTTTTTGCCTGAGTAATCTTTTTTGCTTTTTATTCATGTCTGTGTATTTTATTTTCAAGCTTGCCTTTTGACTAATCCCTGTCACAATGTATGAAGACTTCACTTTTTTCTAAGCTAGACAAAGCTGACTTTTTTGTTTGCGTGTGCGTTCCCAATCCAGTTTAAGATCATGGTGGCGTTTTAGGGAACCCCAGAGCTCGCATTCACCATGAGATTCTCGATTTTGAGGAACTGAATATATTGTTACGGACGAAAGAGGAAGAAGAGAGCAGTGGCGCGGGCAGGAGCGTGCGCGCTAGGCCCGCTTTGATATTCATTAAACGTCATCTCACAACCGTCGAGCATCTTCTCTCTGTCCTCTGTTCTCCTGTTGTCATCGCTTGCCGCCACGTAACAATATTTCTAATGTGCGTTTCCATAAACTTAGTTCATTGTTGGAGAGAAAGCTGCCTTCGCAGGAGGAATGCTAATGCCCGTCACCTACGAGGCGGTTCTTGGGTCCGTTTCTTGCTGTATACTGGGTACTTGAGCTCTAACACAAGAACACTGCAAAAGGCCTGAGCGAAACAGTTTCTTTCTTCCGCAGCATCCTTTGACATTTGGGAGATCAGCCGCAGCGCTTAAACCATATCCAAAGACGCATACAATAGAGACACCTTATGTGCTTATTTGGCTGTATTTTTATCATTCAGGTCACCATGTTTCTGCATTAGGGAAGTGTCGGGTTGTTTATTGTTAAAATATCTCTTTAATGCAGGTCTCAGTTACGGAGTAAATTTTTGACAGTTTTGTCAGGGGCGCCATGCATAACCGCACAGTCACTGTTCAACTCAGTGTGGGATCCTTTTGTATTTTCCCTAGGCACTATCTGTAGACATGACGCGGATGAAGCACTGGAGGCTAACATAACCAGCACGCACTTCATTGTAAAATCCTCTGTTTCTACAGTAGACCCTATACATCGGCATTGCCTGAAGGCACGATAAGGATTGGCTTAATTCCGCTACCGGCTTAGGCAGTGGAGATAATAAGTTACGTCACCTATTTAGATTAAAATATTATAACTGCACTCTGAGGGCAGAAAACAATGTCAAAATGGTCGATGGGGGCTTCCTCAGTTGATCAAGGCTTTCTTTGTGTTGTGTTCCCAAGGCTGCCTCTTCTTTCCTCTCTTTCTTTGTCTTATATATTGCTAAGTGATACAAAATTGGCGTGATAATAATGATCTCCGGCTGTCCACAAGGCTAGTTTTTATGTGATTAAAAGGCTTCCACCTTCTTAACAGACTTTTGTGCCAAGTAACAGCATGTGAAACGCTATTCTTATGGTAGAGTTTTGTGTAAAACACGCTCTGTTAATCAATGAAAAGTCAGAGGACAAAGTAAAACATAAAACCAAATAATTTTGTGTAGTTGTTTTATATCTTCAGCTATTGTCGTGAAATACTTAGTTTGCCATTTTTCGTCACGCTTATGCATATGAAGGCAAAGAAACCATGGTTCAGTGTCTAGCGAAGCTATTGTGGCGAGTACACCGGAAATGCTGCACCGTTGAGATTTTCTTGATCACTATATCATTGCTTTTCCTGAAAAAAGATCCATCACGTGACCTTCGGAAAAAAGTAAATGTCTTATTCGGGAATGTATTGGGTACGTCCAAATAAAGGGAGCTTAAATAGAAAAGTATGAAGTGAGATCGGCTGAACCGGATTTTCGGTTTGACTACTTCCCTCTCTCTCTCTCTTTTTTTATTTTAGCACTGATGACCGACCGCAGATTGTCTGGAAGTGGTGTGCTATTGGGAATTAATGATACGTATGGCCTCGAATGGAAGCAGGCAATAGCTTTATTTTAGGACGGTTTTCTGTTAGCTTTGAGTGGAAATTTGAACGGCTTTCTGAAGAAAGCCATTCAACTATAGGAGATACTTCAGTCTAATTTTATTCCTATTTTTCCTTTCAGCAAGAAAAGATAACGAATGATGTAATACATTTTTACTCTTGGAGCTTGTAAAAATCGGACGCATTAATACTGCCGGGCTTCTGGTTTCAAATTATGACACTGTTCTCATTTTTTTTTCTCGTTTCTTTCGGCTTTTAGAACTGAAACCTCATAGTCACAACAGTCATAAAAATAAATTTACCCTTCATATCTAAAGGTAATTGATTTTTCTTGTTTTTTACTTCTGAGCAAGCACTAAATGTAGGCGTGTACAAAACACCAAATCCATCAAAAGCAGCCTTATACGGGCCTAGCGATATTCAAGTTTTTCAACAAATTTTTCAGATATTAATTCAGCAAGCCTTTTTTCAGCATGCCTTGTAGCAACACGCAATGCTACGCTTTGGTGAGGCTGACTATCCATGCGCTAAAGTTTATCAGAAATTAAATTTTACATTCGCTGCTCGCATATAACTTCTTCCGGCTTCTTTTATTTCAAACATCATCATCATCATCACCATCATCAGCCTGACTATACCCACTGCAGGGCGAAGGCCTAACCCATATTTCTCCAATTAACCCGGTTCTGTGCTAGCTCCATCCACTTGACCCCTGCGAACTTCTTAACCTCATCCGCCCACCTAACTTTCTGCCGCCATCTGCTACGCTTTCCTTCCCTTGGAATCAAGTTTGTTACCCTAATAAGCGACCATCGGTTATCCTCTCTTTGCACTACGTGTCCTGCCCATGCCCATTTCTTACTCTAGATTTCCACTAGAATGTCAGTAACTTGAGTTGTTTCTCTGACCCAATCTGCAACGCTTCTTATCTCTTAATGTTACCCCTACCATTTTTCGTTCCATACCCCTCTGCGTTGTCCTCAACTTAAGTAGACCCTTCTTGGTCAGCCTCCACGTTTCAGCCCCATAGGTGAGTACAGGTAAGATGCAACTGTTGTATACTTTCCTCTTGAGCGATACCGGTAAGCTGCTAGTCATATTCTGCGAGTGCTTGCCAAATGCGCTCCATCCCAATCTTATTCTTCTTGTTATTTCCTTTTCTTCATCCGGATCGGCGGTTACTACCTGTCCTAAGTAGACATATTCGCCTTCTACTTCCAGTGCTTCGTTTCCTAACGTAAACTGCTGTTCCTTCCCGAGGCTGTTGAACATTACCTTAGTCTTCTGCATATTGATTTTCAAGCCTACCTTTCTACTGTTCCTGTCTAGGTCATCAATCATTATTTGCAGTTCATCCCCCGAGTTACTTAGCCAGGCAATGTCATCAGCAAATCGCAGATTACTGAGGTATTCTCCATCTACCCTTATCCCTAACTGCACCCATTCCAAGTCTCTGAATACTTCCTCTAAGCAAGCTGTGAATAGTACTGGGGAGATCGTGTCTCCTTGCCTAATACCGTTCTTTAACATAATCAGTCTTATCTCCTGAGCTCACCTGCCGCATTTGCGAGCCTCATATTTATTTTCTTTTTCATTTTTATCAGCACCCCAGCTGAGCCCACAAGTGCTCAAACAGAACTTTCTAGGCGTAAACAAGAAGGAGGCTTTGGGTAAAGAGCGACCCCTTTCCTGTTTTCGCTTCACCTAAGGTTTGTAAAGTAGTCCGATAAGCTTTCTTCAAAAAATTAGGTTCAGGGTAGTTTCTCAGGCACTCGGCGATAATATTTGGCCTCGTTCCGCTATGCCTCATTAAGCTTGTTAACAAGTTGCGTGCAGCGCTAACCCGCTGTTTTAATTAGTCTAAGCGAACACTGAACGATACTTGAAAGATAAGAAAGTGCGTAAGAAAGGCAAGCTAATTAAAACACGAAAAATTGGCTAACTTTGACGTAGTGCTCATCGGGCTCGGGAATTACATTATTGTCAGTCCAGATCATGTAAGCCATCTTTAATGAAAATAAATACGAAAAAATATGCACTGATATAAAGGACTGAGCAGCGCTACGAGGCGCGTCGGAAGAGAACCTAAACACATGCACATGCACGCTGAAACACACACACACACACACACACACACACACACACACACACACACACACACACACACACACACACACACACACACACACACACACACACACACACACACACACACACACACACACACACACACACACACACACACACACACACACACACACACACACACACACACACACACACACACACACACACACACACGCACGCACGCACACCGCGCACATACACTTATGCGCACAAGTACACGTACAAACACGCATGCACACACACATGCACACATGCACCATACACACGCACACGCACACACACAAACACACACATACACACACACACCGCGCACATACACTTATGCGCACAAAAACACGTACAAACACGCGTGCACACACACATGCACACTCACAGATGCTCAGCCCTTTTTGAGCATTGCAGCCTATCTTCGCTTTCAGAGTAGGTTCAAGTATCACATCCACTCTAGTGTCTGCATGTCATATTTAAAAATGTGTTACAGACGCTCCCAGCCCCAACTAAAACTGAACGCCTTCCAGGGCGCTTGACTATTAAACTTGGGCCTCCATTGCCCTGCTTGTCTGCGGAAGTCCGGGCTGCCTTCGTGTCCAAAAAACGCTCCTGCCTCTTAGCAGAGAGCTGACCATAAGCAGCGCTGTCTCTGTCAATGAGGGTGACACTGATGGATGCGCTAATCTACAAGGAACGCTGCGAGGAACGAAGCCCCATCATATTCGGGTAATTAGCTTCTGCCAGGCTAGCCTGGATAGTCGGAAGTTTTCCCGTTCTTACGCACACTCGGCTCTAATCGAGGGTTTTCACACAACTCCCGCACAAGCGCGGACAGCCACTACCTCACCAAAGTGCTCCACGCAGTTCCAGGTGGCTTCATCATAATTCGTAGCGGTGGATTCCGAACGGTCTTTCAGTTATTAGCTGTGACGCCACACTGTATTTGATAAACGTGCTGTATGCTCTAACCTTGCCGAAGCGCTAATGTTTCCAGTAACCGTATGATAGCCGGTATATCATTGATATTATCATTTCTTTTAACGTCAAATGTGTTGCGGAAAATGATCAATTTTTTAACCTTTCTTCAAGGTACACAGATGAAGATTGACTGCAGCAATCTTTAAAAGTCAAATCTGTTGCAATATGTTTTTTTTTTATTTTACTGACTTCTTCTGCAAGGTACACGTGTAAATATTTGTGAGTAAACATGTATATACTTGCATAAAAGGCTGCATCAGCGCGCGCATATTATATATTAAAAAAGCTATCCTGTGACAAAACCTTTGTTGAACACGGCGTAACCATTAGTTGCCTTTACGATCGCTGGTGCATGATCATTCGCGCATTTTTCAAGAGATTTTAATTACGACTGGCTTTTACATCGGAAGCCTATCGCCACAATTAGTTTCCTCCACTTGGGCCTGCGCATGTCTACGCGAAGGGGCGGAGAGCATCATAGATCGTCGTGCCTGTATTTTCTTTAACCTCATGCACGTTGACATATGGCTCAAATACTTTAATATCTGTGTCTCTGATTACACAGCGTAATCCTTTATTTATGTGTGTAAATGAAATGTAAGACCTGATGGCTCCATAATAACAGCTTGAGGGGCGAGTTGGTGCTGCATATTGTACACAGAAATGTGGCGCAGCTAACACAATCACGTTAACATTGTGCGCCTGTGTTGTGTTTTCTATTCACGTGATTGTGTTAGTTCCGCCACATCTCTAGGTACTATGCTCCATGTTGACTGATTTCTTTTTCTCGTGGAGCCATTGGTTAAGTTCAGTTAGCTCAGACAACACACACCCCTTATCGTTTCTGAGCGTATAGCTTCTTAAAAATCCTACTACAATAAAAAGTAAACCTGATTACCAAACACAACATGTTGAGGTCAGACAAAGAAGTCAAAAGCAAACCCAGAATAAGAAAAATATTTAGGAGTTTTAGAAATTGTTACAACATTGACAATTAAAAAGGTCATCACGGTACATATCTTATTTGTGATGTCTTATTCAAAAATTAAAATTACAAAAATATTCAATATATATATGCCTCACGATATAAGCTTCCTGAACCTTAGCCCTTAGTCGTTTTTCTTTGCCTTTGGATCGGGTATATTACGAGATTCTTCAAGTAGTGCACCCCTCTATTTTTTTCATGACGGAGTCTTAAGCGGCAATGACTGCAAAATGCGGAACAGACCCGTCACAAGAGACCATTCTGTTCGCGCTGAAACTCTTGGCGGACTAAGGAATTTAGCTTCGCCGTTCGCGCTATGCATTTAGGTCGGTGAAGTGATTCTCAGCCTTAGCCTTTCGTAATAGGTAAAGGCGCTCACTCCCGCTTCTTTATCCTTGAGCCATTAGCATGAGGAGGCTTGACGGTGTGTAAATGTGGGTTTTGCAATGAATATCTTTTTGTGTCTTGCACACGACGGTCTATTCTTCTGAAATAGACACACAAAACTGGCGATCGATTTTAAGGTTTAGATGGACGAAAATGGAAGGAGGGCGGATCTCTTGGAAGGTCGTCGAGAAGCTTAACTAAATCCGCTCCCTAGAAAATAACAAAATGCAGATCTATCATCTCGAAAGATGCGGGTTTTTCGAAAGATATGCGCTGTTTAGTTTGTAGACAACAAGAAGACCGCCTTAATTCTCAGGAATAAGTGATGCCACGAACGAGATTGCGCATGGTTCTTCCATTATCTCTCATGAAAAATTAAAATTACTGCCGAAGAAGACTGAATACACAATGCACAAAAAAGAAACCTCAAGGATAGATAATGTTTGATGCTGAACAAAAAATACGGTGTTGTACTTTTTATTTAGTTTTAATGCGCTTGAGCCATTTAGACAAGTTTTTAAGCTGGCTGTTTTGTTCTCCGTTTCTGATTGCATTCACTAAACGTGCGAGTCCATCTGGAACCACTCCTCACCAAGCAACTCGCACGTGTAGTTGGCCCTCTCTCGTTAGATTCTGATTATGACCTTTGCGGTAAGCTGCACGATCTCCATAACAAACTCACGTTTCACGTACAGGATGCGACAGTGTTTTCGTGGACCTGACATCACTTACTCTTCCCTTCGACGTCCCTGGCAAACGCATGCTCCACGAACATAATGCGCATCAGTCAATTCACCCCCACTTTGTCTCCTCTAATGAAAATTAATAGCAGCCGGATAACATCTCTGAGTAAGTAAACGCAGTAAAAATCTGCCGCTGCCAGCTTTATCATGGGTTCACAAATGCTTCGACGGCAAAACATATAGCTGACGTTCGTTTATGATGCAGGCAATCTATTCTACTTGAAGGGGGGAGGGGGGGGGCGCAGAAAGGCGGCTGCCGGAATATAAAACCCACGGTAAAAAACATGAACAGGACGGAAAACAAAGGGAAAATGTGTTGCTGCAGTCCAGCAGAGGCAGAAAGTTTACGGAATTTTTTCTCGCTTGCTTCTATGAGCAGAATGCGATGTTTTCTCCGGGGGCATGGAGCTGAGAGCGTAGAACGGTGTGTGGCGGAGAGTGCGGGTGCTGTGATGGGTGATGACATCGGTTCTGGGTCTCGTCACGCGGACAGGGCGGAACGTAATGGACGTGCTGTGAACGGATGGAGAGGCTTGATGCTATCTTTCGCATCCGATGGTACAATCTGCTGTGAAGCCCGGAGGGCAGTTAAATGTCAGCTTTTCTTTAGAAGCATTTCATTTCCTTCATTTATTTTATAATTGATGCGACTTTTTTTTTGTGATTTAGTAGTATCTATAGGTTTAAAAAGTATACTAGAAATGTTTTTGGATATTCGTGAGGAAATGAAAGTGCAAAGCCCCTTTTTTATTTGCCTTTTTGGGCGAGACCTTATGCGGATTTTCGTGTGAAAATTAAAGCGCAAAGTCATTGTTTTATTTGCCTTTTTGGGTAAGACCTTATGCTCCAGTGACGCCCTGTAAATTGTGTTGTTCGTAATAACTCTTACTTTGTACTTTGATCTTATTGCGTTGCATGCATCACATGGCTTTTGCGGCCTTGATATCTATTATTTCGTGAATCTGAAGGAAGCAGATGAGCTTTACAAATAAATAGACGACTGAAGCAGTTTAGTAAATCAGCGGTCTTTTTTGTTCACAATGAGACTTCGCGAATGAAAGCTACAGCGGAACATAGAAAGCATCCGCTATGTGTTCTTCAGAGGTTCCAATCTGGGAATGCCCGAGAATACGCGTACGCTACTCTCTTTACGTTCTTAGAGCAAAGTTTCGTACTTTCATTAAAGAGCATGGCTGGCTTTTTAGAAAGTATTTACCAAACATTTTATTTTTCTGGATATGGGCCTTCTTCAAAAGCTTTTTCTATAACGTTTTCTCTATTTCGGCACGTTACTTAAGAATGCAAAACCAAGAAAATACTATGATGAGAATTTAAAATTTAAGCATGGCTCAACTGAGTGTTCAGCTCGTAAAAACAATGTAAGAGGGTTATGTATTCCAAGCCGGCATCACATGTTGAAGAACAACTCGTGCGCGCGGCTCTTTTTATAGCCAGTGATGCGCAAAACCATGTTGCCTCAAAGCAGCAGGAATATCTAACAGTACAAGATATTTCAGGGCATCTCAGAAGTTATTCATAATAAAGTTGTTAATTTATTCTTATGAATGTGTTAACACATCCTCGAAGTGAAAGCAAGCCAGCGCATAAGCTTATCCTTGGGCACAGTTTAAGGGCAACGTATTGTTTTATGTTTTATTTCCTTTGCCTCAAGACATGTCCGCTGCGGCCCTTCTCACGGTTTTCGCACTAACTGTAATGTTTCAGAGCACAGTTCTTAAGGAACCTCTTAATACTATCGCGTCCTTCTCTTGTATAAGCGTAGGTTTATTGCAGTAGGAATGTAATGGTTTCAATGGGTGGCCGACCCTTTGCAAGCATTGCATGGCATTGGAAGGTTTGTGAAAGGTACTGCTGGGGTGACTGGAGAGTGAAGTGGGCAGTGTAGATGGGGGGAAGGTACAAGTGCAAGGCAGAAAGCAGAGGAGGGTAGGTGGAAGCGGAAGACTGTTGTGGGCGAAAATCATGAGCATGCCTTTGACATGTCGGCGATAGCAAGTGAGATGAACTAGTACATAGATGGCTACCCAAGTGTCCAGCTGCCAACTGTGCAGCTGTCAGATTGCAAGGTGACATGGGAATCGAAGCCGGGATCCCCGGATCCCGGGCCAGACAAGCAGCACTTAGGTTACTGAGGGGTTTTTGGACAAATTAATTAGCTATTATTATTCTTTTTTTTTTTTTGTACGGGTAATGTCAATATTTCTTGCATTCTACGGTTTTTAGTGAAGACAATTAAGTTTGGAGTACTAAAATCGATATTTCCACAGCAAGTAGCAAAATTTCTGTGCAGTATCTCGCAACTGGAATTTTAAAACAGCGCGTGCTAGTGCATGCATGCAGCAGCTTATTTGTATGCAGCTAAATGTATGCAGGTATCCCTGCCCCGCAACACACGTTAGGCTACCTTCTTTGGATAGCGCCGTGTTGATGGCAAAACAAAGGAGTTAAATACTGTAGTTCCGCAGAGAAATATAATAACAGGAGAAGGGGAAAAAACGAGTAAATAAGATCAACGAACAAAGATTTCTTTTAATTTTTAAGGACAGATAGTAAGATATAAAAAGGCCGTATCTCACACATGCGCCTGGTCGATCCCTGCTACCACCTGCATCGTTCGTTGCTATATTTTATTATTCACATGTCAATGTAGCAAGAAATTGTCAGCCAAGGCTCTCGTCTCAACGCGAGTGACTTGCAGGCCATGATTCAGGCTACTCACTTCGTAACTTCCCGTGTATTTAATGGGTGACGTTCATGGCAATTACCTCTTTCCCTTTACGTCGACACCGGCGTACAAAGTTTCGCCCAGACCTCACATACGCAAGGCGCATACAAAAAAGATCCAGCGCAAAATTCAATCCCTGGAGCCGAACCGCTGGAGGACATTTTGTGAAACTCTCGACCCACGGAAGTCATTGTCACGTATCTGGACTGTCATCCGCGGCCTTCGTACATCACCTCAACAACGACACCCTTTCAAATCAATCGCGCTTCACCAGAGATGCAGTGAGGTCGACGTAGTCGAAGAATTCTGCGCAAGAATAACAGGATCTTCAAACACACTCGCGCCACAGCAGTGTAGTGATGTTTCGCCATCGAGGGATTCACGGATGGATCTACTGTTCACACCGGAAGAACTTGACGTTGCTCTCGCTTGTTGTAAAAGGTCATCTTCGCCAGGGCCAGATGGTGTGACGTACTCTGCGCTTGCCAATCTAGGCCAAGAGGCTCGACAGGCTCTCTTGCAGACATATAACAGGTCATGAAGCGAAGGCAAAGTTCCTAGTGAATGGAAGACAAGTCGTATTACTCCACTTCTAAAACCCGGAAAATCACCGCTCGATATTAATTCATACCGCCCCATTGCGCTATCCAGCTGCGTCGGCAAAGTAATGGAAAGGATGCTATTAACACGCATTGAGTGGCACTTGGAACGACGCGAAAAATATCCAGATTTCATGTCTGGGTTTCGACGCGGCCGCTCCTCTATAAATAATGTCGTAGACCTGGTTACGTCAGTCAATGTCCAAAAGAATCTGAAAAGATTGACTGCGGCATTGTTTTTAGACATTAAAGGTGCCTACGACAGTGTAACGCATGAAGCCATCCTAGATGCACTGGAAACTGCTGATATCGGAGGACGAACTTATAGCTGGATACGCAGTTATTTGTCAGACAGGTCACTGTTCATCCAGACAGAGGACGGACGACCATCCTCACATAGAACCTCTCGCGGAGTTCCGCAGGGTGGGGTACTGAGCCCCACTCTATTCAATCTTGTGCTCATCGGCCTAGTCGACCTGCTGCCTCAGTCAGCTCAGATCTCCATATATGCGGATGATATTTGCATTTGGGCCTCAAGCGTAACTCGACCCCAAGTTCGTGCAAGACTGCAAAAAGCGGCATCGATTGTGACGTCATATCTTCGTGTACAGGGTCTTACTATCTCAACAGAGAAGTGTTCTGTGGTGGCCTTCACACGAAAATCAATGTCACAAAACGCAGTATACATAAATGGCAAAGCTATTCCTTATGAAAAGAGTCATCGCTTCCTTGGAATCGTCATTGATAGGAACCTCTCGTGGAGTCCACATATCAGTGGTATGAAGAAAAGACTGACGGCGATTGCCCATGTTCTCTCCTTTCCAGGAGGCAAGTCCTGGGGTGCGTCAGTGCACTCTATGCTGCAACTATACCGTTCACTTTTCCTGGGTTACATGCGGTACAGCTTTCCAATATTCAATAATATTAGGAAGACGAACATCGAGATCCTCCAAAGCGTGCAAGCTCAAGCTCTCCGCATCTGCCTTGGACTGCCAAAATGCACCTCAACGGTAGCAACGGTTCTTCTCTCCCGCGAGCATCCCATAGCTACATATATTGCTGTTGAAACCATGAGGACACATATACGACACCTCACCCGGGTTTCCCGTCACCACCTGGCAACTATCCCAACAATTAGACCACATACTGCATTTGCCAAAACCATAGTAGCTCATCGCACCTACCTTCCTTCAAGTTCACTCCAGCTTCAAGACCGAGTTTACCCATATGGAGCCTACATGAACCGAAAGTTTACCTATCTATTCCGGGAGTAAAAAAGAAAACGGGTGTAACATTGCCTGCCTTAAAGCAAATGACGTTGGGTCACCTGTATTCTATGCGCAATAATCGTGAACACGTCTACACCGATGGCTCAGTTGCTTCAACAAGCTCCGCGGGGTCCGTAGTGATACCGTCGAGGTCCATCGTGCTGAGGATCAAGACGACGTACCCCACCTCTTCAACTGGTGCGGAACTGGCTGCCTTACGTGCAGCTATTGAATACATCGGCCAGGAACTTCCAGGTGTCTGGTCCATTTTTACGGACTCGAAAACAGCGCTTCAAGGCGTTCAAGCTGCTCTACGTCGTGGATCACATGAACAACTAACTGCAGAGATCCGCGTGCTATACCACGACGCTACATCAAAAGGTCATGATATAGTTTTCCAGTGGCTACCTGGACATTGCGGTATTGAGGGAAACCACCAGGCAGACCAAGTTGCCCGTTCTGCACACAACGACAGAACTACAGTGAACATTCCTATATCTAGAGTTGACGCAGCTTGTCGACTTCGTTCCTTAGCGGCGGAGCTAACGCTTTCAGCCTGGAACAAAGGAGAATTTTCCAATCGACGCCTCAGGGAACTGGACCCTGGGCTGCGCTTTCGTGTTCCCCCTAACAAAGGGCGGCGCGAAACAACACTGACGTGCCGTATGTGGCTCGGTGTTGCATTCACCAAAAAATACGCTTATGTGATGAGAATGGCGGATAGCCCTAACTGTGAAAGATGCGGCTGCGAAAAGACCACACAGCATCTCCTTTGCGAGTGCCCTGCTTTTTCAAGCGAAAGATATGCGCTGCGTTCGGCTCTGGACCATCTTGACAGCCGTCCTTTCACAGAAGAGAAAATCCTCTGCTCATGGCCACAGAAGGCGTCTAACGGCAAAGCCTTCAAAGCACTCATGTGTTTTATGAGAGACACAAACTTGATTGAGAAACTGTGACTGTGCTCCTCGCCGCCTTACCTTTCCTATCATTCTCTTCTATCTTTCTCCTTTAAACTCCTCATTCCCCTTCCCCAGTGCAGGGTAGCAAACCGGAAGCTTTCCTGGTTATTCTCTCTCCCTTCTCTCTCTTTCTCTCTCTCTCTCCGTCCCGTGTCTAATTTCGGCTTACGATAAAGAAGAAAAGAGTCTGTAGTTTTGTGCGAAAAATGTCAGGAATAATTCAATATTCGATTTGCTTTATTTATTTCAAAGTGGGCTTTTCACTGTATTTCCTAAGAAATTTGAAAGTTTAGCTGCTACAGTGGCAGCTGGGAAACTCCCGCAGTGCAGTCATCTTGGTGACCATCGGATGTGTCTGAGGGCTTATTTGGTTTTCACTAATTCTTCCCTCCCGTCTACATGTCTGTATAGGAAGGGTGATGCAGGATGCCTAATCTTCAAAATTTATCGACCTGTTTTTCCTACGACGGCAATGCTGGAACCGAATGAAATGAATGCTTATTTTCCTCGTTCTGCCTCACGTAGGCACCAAGGTCTCTTAAATGATACTTACGCCTACTTCTTTTTTGTTCTTATTATCTTCCCTGCAGAACTTGTTGCAACTTGGACGCAGAAGCCAAGTCCTCTCCCCTTCCTCGACTTTATTAGATTGGCCACGATTTTTACATTCCTTTACTTCTCGTCGCCTTTGTTTATTACACACTCCCTTTATGCCAAAAAAAAAAAAAAACTTTATAAAAACTAAAACGCTCTCAGAATCATGGCGCCTTAGAAGAAGCCCTGAATTGCAGACAAGACGCCTTCGTTCCACCGGTACTTTTTTGAAGGCATCTTGCTTCTTTTCCGTCCATTGACGTTGTGTGCGCCATTGCCGTTCCTCTTTAGCAGCCCGTGCACCAATGGCACGTCAAGAAAAGGTCTTCTTTCCCACTGAACGCCGTGATGTACCGGCGTGTTGGTGACACGGGATCGTTAGGCGCTCCTCGCTTCCTCGGCGCCGCAGTCGTTTTCACGAGGTCACGGAGCATCTTCCATCATTGGGTGCTTTTGTCTGCTCTCTCCATAGAAAACAGTGCAGTGCTGTGGATGCTACATGCTCCATCTTGTAGGCAACTAATTCACTGGAACTGCTGCAGCGAAGTACTAATTTCGGACCATCCAAGGCTAGTGATTGATCATGCAATCGCCATAGTAAAAGATTCCACATAGGTGTGATCTTAGCAAATTAAGACTTATTTTCAAGATGCAGCAGATATCTGTGCCCGGGCCGTAGCAGCGATTGGTGATCGGCTGACGCTGTCGTACGGTTAGTATAGATATTTAATGATTTTTCGCAGCTCGTACCATAGCTAACTCTGACCCTTTGTAACGCGAGAAGTCTTCGGACACTGTTTAGACGACAAAAGCTTCAGCACCGATAAAATGCACATTTGGAACAAAATTTCGACTGTCTGGAAAGCGCTTTTCCACTGTTTGCTAAGAAAATGAAATTGGTTGAGGAGTGCATTTCTGCATGTATGGCTTGATCCAACGATGAACCTGTGCATAAGCGAAGGTATCTCCTGAAGAGCACTAAACGTAGACTATTAACAATACTGTGAAGCTTGTCCGTGACAACATTTACAACACAATATCATCAACTAATCTTTGATCAGTATTTTCAGTTTCGATATTTGTTTCCCTTTCACAGAAATATTGAAACTTCTCAGTAAGACCGAAATTTGTACAGATATCTAATCAGAAACTGATATATTCGTTCCTATTACCATCATGCTTCTTGCACCACTTCGTGAGACCATGCTGCAGAAGCCCCATTATACCATACACTCATTATTGCACGGTTCAGCAGTGTATTTTTTGACAGCCTCATTAGTTCCGGCCAATTACACCTGCTGTTTCTTTTTTTTTTTTTTATCGATGTAAATTCAGGTTGCTTGGCGCTGGAACTTGCAACATAGCTCTTTTTTAAAGCTTAACAGACACCCGTTACATGTACCATTATGCCACTGTCATAAATATATTAGCCCTGGAATTTTTTGTGTATTGCGTAAGGTAGCTGCTGTCCCGAGAAATTCAAAACTAGACGGCAGTAACAGTAATTTTGTTACTTTGATTTTGCTCCATGACGTTTTGGCATGAATGGTTTGTAGGACAGTGCAGGCCAATATCAATGCTTGTTTAGCTGTCACTCTCGAGGTGACAAGCGAGAATTGTCGATGGTACAATGACATGCAAAGGAAAGCAGAAAATGGCTGAGCACGTGCATTGAAGGCTCGGTGTAGAAAAGAATGGTATAGTCATGTTAGATACTCTAATAACAAAAGGTGAGCTATGCATGCGTCTCTCATAGCCCTAAGTCGCTTTGGGACGTTAAACCCCACAAACCAACCAGGTGAGCTAGACATCTTCCACTGGTGCCACAAGGTTGTTTAATGCTGCGAGTTCATTATATACACAACACTGCAATCGTGCATCTTCAAGTGGACGGTTGTTCTTTAAAACAGTGAATCAGAGCATTTGTCACGCGGAAATATTATTGACGGGAAGCTATTTACAGACATTGATATTCAGCGAAACCGAAGGTTGATAGCCTCTGGTACCAACCCTGTTCACTTGAGTTCATACTATAGCTTCGCCGACGGCATAGACCTAAACACTCAGTTACTTCATCATCTTCCAAGGTCTTGAGAGTCATACGTAATAATATTTTGTGTGAAGTGGAGAGATGATGGCGTGTATGGCGTATTTTATAGGAATGAAAACACGCACACAGATTCTCTTATTTTATTCTTAAAATCCACAAATTTGTCCATGCAGGAAATATTAAATGCATTCGGCAGCGTTTGTTATTTGCTTTTCGATGTTTATCTACAGTCTATTACACTCGGGGATGGCTGTCTGCGTCTTTGCACCCAAGGCAACGGGAGATCAGGTTTCCTCACGTTGTTACTACATCAAATATTTCAGCAATATCTGGCCGCAATTATGATTTCACTGTCAGTTCTGCTTTTACAATACTAGTAGTTTAGTGCCCAGAAATATGTTCGTTTATATCACTGAAGACGTTTGTGGCGTATCTTAGCGACCCATGAGAGTTCGCACGATGCATGTTGTCAAAACAGGTGCATTGAGAAAGCGAAAAGAACAGGCAGAAAGACGCGGCAGACGTAGCCCGCCTAAGCTTCGCGGCATCGGCGGTAGGCAACGCTGTAATCGGCTTGCTCATGCTGTTTTATATTCATGGGGAACTGGTCAATATTGGAGTATATTCTCAGTGCAGTAATAGTCACGGGGCGCTCAGGTTTCACCTTGAGAGCGTATGCTCAAAAGGCGTTTGTAACTATTTATTCATTCCAGGAATTTAGTTTCTAATACATGGGCGTTCATTAGCGTACAGTTGTACGGCAAACAATACTCTAGGCTTACGTTTTATATACTGCTATCGCGGTTTATCCACTGATCACCGGATGCTGGCACTAAAATCGCACGCACGAAAAGCGTAGAATTAGCGGGGACGTAGTTTGTTACTAAATCATTATTTCCGTAATAGTTCCTTCCTAATTACGCAGCTGTTCATTGGCATACCGTCGTACTTCAAAGCATATGCTAGGCGCACCTTTACTCGAAAGAAGCAACGTGGTCTGTGTTGTGCGGATGCGTGGTCGCCTCTCAGTAAAAAGAGTCAAAGTTCCATTCCCCATACTTTCGGAAAAATTATATGTCTCTTCTTCTAAGTAGTTTTTCGCATTGCAGCAACGAAACAAAAAACAGCGCCGACACACGCTTCTCTGTGACACGAGACCCTCAACGCTATTGAATAACATTAGCAACTTCGGAAAGGTGTAATAATCAAAAGCGCGTTTTTCGAAATTTTTATTTGGAGGGCATGTTATTTTTTGCTAAGAAACAAGCTGTTACATTTCGCCTATGTAGCTCTCGTTGCAAAGCCGCTGAAAATTACTCTCAATTTTATTTCGCCTTTCCCGAATAAAAAAAATAAAAGAAGGATGAGGCTCAGACGTTCGACGTGCGAAACTGCTTGATGGCAACGTATATTAAATGTATATTGAAATTGCAAGCGGCGAAATCTTCCCGAACATCAAAGGCAAGGAATCCAAAAGGTTACTCTCCCCCTCTTCTCTCCCCCTCCCCTCTAAAAAAAAGCACTTCAGAGACAAAATATTAGCCCTTCAAATAAATTTTTCAAAGTAATTTTCCGAGAGTCGTGCCAGTTTTAAAAGCGTCTACATAAACTAGAGGCGGAAGCACTGAAACAAGAGCTACCTTTAAAAAGAAAATTCTTCTATGGAAGTAATGCGTAGGCCCGGTTTGCCGAAGTCTCTCGCCAACGGAAATCTATTGCTACATAGGCTTTTATTTTTTGATGATCACTTCAGGCATTCCTTAGCGGCCTGAAAAAAAGGCACCCAATGTATCGCATCTTTTGAGGCGTTTCCCTTGTTTCAAAAGAAGTACCCATGTAATTCCCTTCCATCAACATCGCGTCGATGGACTCGTTGCAGGAGGAACCCTGCTTTCAATTCTATACTTTCCAAGATGTCTTTGAACGGCGTTGAAAACAGGGCGCCTTCTATCGATACGGAGACGACAAAAACGCCGCGATGTCAACTGCTTTGCCGATAATGTTTTGCACGCATAGCTCCCCTGCTCCCGCATTTCAGCGCGTCTGCCTATACTTAAATATTTCTCAGAAAACGTAGTTTTCTCCCGAAGCTGGGTCATTCGATTCCTGTAGTCATTTTGGGGGAAATTTACAGCTCGCTTGAGTCGTCCTCTACTTTTTGCAAAATTTTTCTTTTGTTTGACTTCGCTCACCCTTATCATCATGTGTCTACCATCTATGCGCAATTTCGTCGAAGAATGCTCTTCGGAGTCCAGGGGAACAATGTTTTACGAGTTGAGCTGCAGCATTGGTGATTTGGTCGAAGAGGTGAAGTGCTACGAAGGATGATGACTGCTAGCGAATGTATGAATAATGACAGGGTATCGAATGCTGAAAGAATCACTCTGCTGAAAATTACATCAATCTTACTGTGGAAACAAAAAAAAAAACTAATGGAAGGTAATAAATCTTCTGCAATTCAATTACCTTTTTGAAAGTTTCTGCAGCGGTAAATTTAGCTGCTTCAGTGTTTCGGAAACTATATATGTTTCCTTTATTTGACTATATTTTTAGTGAACAAAACTTCGTCTGACAATTTGTGTCTTTTTACATTAAAACGATACTTTACAAAAGGCTGTAATTTCAATTGAACTACATTCCTTGCATTAAAACGCAATGTTTGTTTGGTTTCGGCCTTCCTAAGGCCTTATTTCCATAATACAGGAATCGGCCTTACTTTAGATTTCTGTCACATTTATACTACGAAGTCTACATTTTGCAGTAATGGCCTGAATAGCCGTTCTTTTTAACCGTCGAGAACATGCGTATAGGTTCGCGGTTATCTCGGCGTCAAGTCGAATATCTCTGAATCATATAATATGACTGAAATCACTGAAGCCACATGGAGACCGTAATACAAATTAGATCAGCAGGCAAAAATCATTTAGTCATTAACACTTCTTTTTGGGCGAGTTTGTTCATTTTGACTATAGGAAAATTTGAAAGCGCTAACACACACAACCACAAAAGAAGAACGACGAGACACAAGCGCTAACTGTGAACGGAGTTTTAATGAAGAAACGCATCACCTTATATAGACAAGAGTTGGTGGAGACAGGAAAGGAGTCAAGAATCGTGAAGACAGCCAGATACGCACGCGCGAGCAAGCGACGTTAG
The DNA here is from genome assembly GCF_055883805.1 of Amblyomma maculatum. Taxonomy (NCBI): domain Eukaryota; kingdom Metazoa; phylum Arthropoda; class Arachnida; order Ixodida; family Ixodidae; genus Amblyomma; species Amblyomma maculatum. The sequence continues at coordinate 371,177,475 of NC_139344.1, read as the reverse complement.
AAAAATACGAAAATCAAAATCAAGACATTCAAAGGAAGAAAAATGCATGCCGCATCTAAAAAGCAGACTACAGCATTAAAGAGCGATAAAAAAAAGGCTTACTAATGCATCTGTCGCCATATTTCCTGATATGAAAAGCTTCCAGGCTGAAACGTGCCGTCTTATCAGTGCCCTTGCCAAGAATCTTTGTCTCACTTAAGCGGGCTACGCAGCCAATGCAATTACTAATGTTCGCAACCAAATGTGCACATTTGTCTATAAAATTCTTAAACTTTCTTGAATGGTTCCCCAATCGCTCGTTGATGCATCGGCCTGTTAGGCCGGCATACACCTTTCCGCAGGTAAAAGGAATAGCGTAGACCACTCATTTGTAACAGTTCACACACCGAGGTGTACGTCTTATAAGGCACTCACGCTTTTTTGAGCCACAGGTGCGGGGGCATAACCCCCACAGCTTATTGGATGCCGAAACAATAACCGGCACGCATGCTTGTTGGCAACTTTCTTTAGGTTGTGCCTGGTCTTGCGTAAGTAGGACACAACCGAAGCTTTTTCGGCCTTTTCACGATTACCGTCGATCTTGCTTGTTCCATGTTTCAGTTTCTGAACGAGGGTCTCACAAACAGCAATCAAATCGAATTGGAGAACCCCGCCGCTAAACGTCGGCTTATTTGATTGTGGAAACTAATTTGCATTTAATGCGGGCACGATTTTTGGAGAGTTGATTCTATGCATTACAATGCAATCCCTCTCTTAACAGACTTGGAATGAGCTGAGTCATTTAGTGCCAGTAATATTCGTTACTGCTCGCTATTTGTGTTTCAGAGGCTGAGCAGGAAACATCTGAAGTGGTTCAACGAGCCCAAACACAGTTTGACTAGCGATAGATGTGTTTTGCTTAGTTTTTCTAATTTAACATGTTCAAATGACGTCATCAAGCGCCAGTCACGCAGTCTCTGCCGCTACTGCGAACCAATAATCTTTTCAGGTCAAAGGTCAAGATAAAGTGTTAAAGATCGTTAGTTATGGTCAGCTCCTGAGTTAGTCATGTGGTCATTCACCGGCTTACCAGGGCGTAACACACTTGGAGAGATTGGTTGCTAGACAGTCTAAGTCCCAGTTATACCTTGCCTGGTCTCTAAGGTCACACGGATTGTACCAAGTGGTCTCAGGTTTTTTATCTGGAGGAATAGAAGTGTCATTCTAATACCTAAGACGGCCTTGCACCTTTCATCAGTCAAGGTGCGCAAGTCCAGCGATTTTATAGTTCGAAGAGAAATGTTAAGTTATCTTTACTCTGATGTGCCGGTTATCGAAGAATTTGCGTTATTTTATTACAGTGTACGAAAAGCTTTTGTGCCTCTTGATTTCTGCATCCCTGAAAAGCCTCGACAGGTATAGCATCGACAAGTATAGGTATCTATGTACATTTGGGCGCTTTATCAGCGTAGCTGACGTCTCATCCCAATATTACGATGAAAACCAAATTTGGCCTGTAAAAAACGCACAGTGCGCAAAACGAGGAGGTACCAAATGAAACGTGCACGTGAACTCCCCTCCCAAGAAATACAAAAAAAGGGAGCCCTTATACCCCGCCGCCTTTTTTGTGAGGCTTCCTTTTAAGTTTTTTGTTTACTTTAATATTTCGTTTGTTGCTACATTTGCCCAGCGCTACCATTTTCTTTCTTGGCAGTTCTACAGTGTCTGAAAAGGCCTGTTCTGAATTCGAGCATTCATGTCTCGAAGATGCGAGCCAAGCGAGCGGAATCCGAAAGCAGGGATGCTAGGTGATGGAAGAGGAGAGGTCGTGATGCTATACTTGTCGCAAATGCGTGGTTGTCTGCGATGAAATTGAAGCCGCAGCCACCCTGCGTGCGGTTGTATCGGTATTATGGCCACGCCAGGAGTTCGTTTAGTATTTGCATTCAAACCCACAATGTTTCGATTACGTTTCCTTTTATTATCTGGCCTCGTTGCCAACTCTTGTTGCGCGAGAGCGTTGTTGTAGATTCAGAGCTGGCTAAACTACTGGCATTGAAGAACAAGCAAAGCTTTCTAGCAAACCTCCATCTTCGTCCTAATTTTGGCCTTTCAGGCTTTCTCTTTTCTTATGCATATAGTGGCCTAGCTGTTCTTATTGGTGTCTGAACACATAACTCGAACGAGAAGGCGGTTTCTCAAGAGATAAAATACATTGCTCTAAATATAAGCTTATTATTGTGATCTAAAAAGCAGCTAACAAAGTACCACAAATACGTACCCTTTGGTTGCTTTTATTGTTGGCAGGAATTGGCAGTTACAGAATCCGCTTATGACTATATCACAAAGTGACCCGAGCTTTAAACTTCTTTAATGTGGCATGGCCGTGTTGCGGACGTGTTTGTCTAAAGCTCGCAAGTTCTCTGATATGCCTATATCTATCTTGCATGCAATGGTCGAAAGTATTCATTACCAGCGTTTACTTATGGAGTACAAGTCTAATCATTTATGGCACATTTCCTCGGAGTGGGAAAATGGCTATAAATGTAGGCAATTATTTTCTGAGAAGACACCACATTCCCAACGTGTTTACTCAGTTATTTCCTGAAACGATACCACATTCCCAACGTGTTCTCTCAGTTATCAGAAGAGGGGGCAAGCGAATACGACACTTTTTGTTTGTAATTTATTGCAGTAGCACGTCTCACCTGCACACCTTGATGGCTGTTTTGCAATATTTTCACCACGACCTACTGTTCGCTGAAAAACTTCTTTCATCTGAAAATGGCGTTAGTCTCCTTTGTATTTTCTTCTCCCCAAGTGTTGTTGTTTCCAGGTTGTGCTGTTTCTAAAAGTAAAGTCAGTAGGACGAAAGGCAGGGACGCAGAAACAATTCATTAGCTCTTTGCACGTGCAACGCCCGTTTCTAAAGATTACGGGTTTCGTTTGACAAACATTTTATCCCTTCTCTGTACGAGGGGACACTAGCGCTATATACTGGGTCAGATCAGATGCTTCGTGAAAGACAAGGCTATATATTTAAAATATTAAAAAAAAAAAACGCACCTATTTTTCTTTCACTGCTATTCGCATTCGGTTTCATATTCTTCTTTCTTGACTTCTACTTTCTGCGAGCAATAAATTAATCTGTGTCTTCTGACTCTCAGTGGGAGAAAAAAAAAGTACATTGTACTCTGTGATTTGAGTGCTCAACGCTGTCAAGCGGCGTCTGGACTGTGTGGAGAGTAATGGTGTCATGAGTTTCCGCACAGGCATTTAGGGTGAAAGCCCTGATGGGACCCTAAGCCGAGCAGTCTTGGCCGCTTTGGTAGTAGCGAGCTTAGCTTGGCACTCAAGCGGATCTGCGCCAAGCCATAATAAACCAAGTCAAGAGTGAGAAATTTAAAAGAAAAATAGGGGAAAAGCGGGACTCGTTGGTGACCTTACAGCAGATAGCATATAGACTCAGAAGATTGACCTAGAATTCAGGGAGAGAGTTCTTCAGATGTATATTGTATGTGAACAATAGAAAAAATAATAGGAGCAGAAATCACAACAAAAAGGCTAGTACTAAATTCTAAAGAAACATAAAAAGGAACAAAGAAACAGGCAAATAAGGCAGAGAAGCGGATAGAAGACAGTGGAGAAAGACTAGAAACAACAACAGCAGGAAGGAAGATGAAGTAGCGAAAAAAGGAGTGACATTAGGGCTCTTGTCGCATGCCTCAACAAAGCTGGAGCCTAGTTAGTGCAGTTTAAGTGCAGTGTCATTACAAACCGCTTTCTTCGACTTGAAAAAAAAAATTGTCGCCAGAGTAGGTTTCCAATTCCGGCTTGGGCAAAGGGATCAGCTTCCCTATATATATATATATATATATATATATATATATATATATATATATATATATATATATATATATATATATATATATATATATATATATATATATATATATATATATATATATATATATATATATATATATATATATATATATATATATATACATATATATATATATACACATTATGGGGGCACTTAAGTTCTACATTTAAGGGTATGACATGCTACCTTCCCACATACAAAGCCTTGCTTTAAGCAAGCTGTATAAACGTGCCTGCGTGCTTTAGCGGTAAGATGAATGCACAGGTCCTTGCAGGGTGATTACGGTACCACTTTCTCATATAAAATGGAACGCCCTAATTGGCAGCTCCTGTCAAAATTAACGTCACGTACGCCTCCGTTCATTCAATGCGTGGTCATGTCAGCTGCAAGCCAGTGCCATGCTGGTGATTTTTCGCTGACAACGGCGACGCCGACGCTGATTTGCGGTAAGCGGGGGTTTTCAGCACCATTGCTTTAATAATACACACTGGCCAGTAGCCGGCGTCTTCCGCACTCGGCTCACAGTCTATCACGCTGCGCTTCGAATGTCATCGCCTACACCTTTTTTGACAAGGTTGCACTAAATGTGTTAATTAGACTTCTTTCGTTCCTATAAAAGCACAAAAGGCCCTTAAAATACTTCAGTAAACATGACAAGATACTATTAGGCAAAGATAAAATAAGGAACATGTAACTAAACGAGTAGTAAATATAGCTTCTACATGTACTTTCCTGCTTAGCAAAAGTGTACCACAGCCTTTATGCTCTATTTTTAGTTCTGAAGGCCTGCGTAGCATCACAAGAACTTCTAGGCCAGTACACGCGCTGCAGCATAAGTTAAGGATTAATAGTCACAGCTCACTGGACAAATTGATTTTATTATGGTAGCTTCCCACATTCCCCACAACTGAATGCGGCAACGATTAGTTAAGGAACAATGGTTGCCCATCTTTTACGCTGATCTAGGACTCCTGCTCAAGCTTGATGGTATGCTAGAAGTTTGTTTTATGTTTTAACTTGCATTATTCAAGATTGTTTACTCTTCTTCCCTCAAGGAGTAACATATGAACTGTTTTAATCATTGCAGTGCGATATTTTTCTTCTTAGAAACCTTTCTTGATCTGCAGATGTTTCACTTCCCGCCATTAAAGATGAAAAGTGTGACTTACCAAAAGTTTGAATTTACACTTGAAAAAAAAAAAACAATTGGTTGTGAACAGAGACTTTTATTAGATCGTCTCACAAATTAGACCTCTGCGAATCCCAAATCTGACCACTTAGAATATAGAAACTCTAGTCAAATTTTAATTAACGTGGACCGAAATCGGAGTCCACTGTCAGGAATACTGAAAAAGTTCCATATCTCATTTTAAACTGATGCCTTTCATTATTTCTTTATTTGAAAATAAAATGCATTTATCCATCACATTCTTCCCTCGTTCTACACGGGTATGTCTTATGGTGCTGTGAGGTCTTTCTGTCGTCATGTCGTTTACGAAGAGGAGCGTAAACAAAATTAAAATTGGGTTTCTGCAGCATGCGCGCCAGTATACGCTGTTTTGTTGTTCCCGAATTTCAAAAAAGCAATAGTCCCTAAAACTGCCGCCACGAGCAAAGTAGCGTGGTCGAAGCGTTATGCTTTGGCACCGCTCTTGTATTGATCCTGTTTGTTTTGCGCGATCTGCTGTTTGTGCTGAGCAGTGAAATGGGGGCTCTTTTAGGCTTAATTATTGAGTGTGACAGAATGTCTTCACTACATATTAAATGAACGTTTATGTTTACTTGTTTATCCTTGCAGGTGAGTTCTGCCTGCTGTTCATCTTGCTGCGAGTAGTGCTATCCAGGCACCCTCACCATGCAGGTGCCCTTACACCTCCACCAAGAATGGCTGATGTGATACTTCAGTGAGGTAACTGAGTCTGGCTTGGCCACACTCATGATGTCCGAAACTTTACACGCTAATCTGCAAATGAATTGTACAGAAAAGGAAATTCAATTTTAGGCTAAGGAATCTGCATTTACTGTGCGCGAAGATTATTAGCGCGACTACGTCGTTAAGGAGGATTTAAGATATCGGTAAAGCTGTAGTCTTTTCAAACGCTTGAGCAACAGAGCAAAAAAATTAATTCGGGTGGAGCTGCAGTTGCCTTCATTTGACGACCGCCATGTCAACAATCTTTCTCCCGAAACTACTATTACATGAGACAGAAAGTATGCACCTTGTAATATACTGCTAAAAGGTTTTGTAAAGACATGTTTTCTTTACGTACTGTCTCTTATGCTAAAGTAAGAGAATAGCGGAAATAAGAGATATTTCTTAACTGTCCAGATCGATGGCGTAATTCGTATGCTGTCTTGACTCTTAGTGGAAGGCGGGCTTAAATGACACGTATATACTTTCATCGTATATTTAAGATCACTTGCTTGCCGGATAGGATATGGAAGCACTAGTGACCTTCCTTTTCGAGTGATTTTGTTGCATTTTGCTGAAAACCACTATTCTGCTATAGACGCATGCAAACGCAGGCGCGCGCGTCTTTGTGTGCTGCCAATACGTATAATGTACGCAACTAAGTATTTATGTAAACTGAGAAACAAGAAACAATGTATAGATTGCTAAAGCTTGTCTACGTCTATAAATCAATTTACTCTTAAAATCTTAAGTATGTTGCTGGCTCTACATAGGCCACACGGGATTTGGAATAGAGGAATAAAAGCGGCCGGCCACATATGGTTACCTCGCATTCGAATCTCTATACTGCACCCAGTGTCTCTGTACACTCCCGTAACGGCCGAATGCATTCTTACGTGAGCAGTGGCAAATAAAAAGAAATGCACCGTAGCGGCAGACTGACTTTTCACGGCGCTGCAGTTCACGAATATGAATATCCCAAAATACATGGTGCCGAGAACCGTGACCGGAAGTGGATGTAAGTGGACACCCGCGTACAGTGCTTCACGATTGTGAATATTTACGGGGGTTAAGTTACTTTTGTCCGTGACAGCACGTACGTTTCTTGGCATCTGCGGAGCACAGATGATGCAGCCTAAGACTTGGGATAGTATTGCAGTCATTTACACTGTTTCTCGAACGTTTCGTGTAGATGGAATATTCCAACACAACGATCCCCGCGTGTAGGGCAGCATAATGGGTGTCGCCTTTTACCTTCCTGCCTTTCGTTTGTCTGTTTCTCTCTTTCTCTCACTCTTGTTTTAGTGGAGTGATCTAATCAAATATCAGTGCATACATTTCGATTTGCCAGTTGCATCCCTTCTATTTAAAAACAAAGTACTTCGTCATCGTTAGAGCTCTCTTTGCGCAAGCTATATGAGCCTATGTTTATAAGTGTCTGAGGTGAAAAAATAATTAAAATGGCCAGTCAGCTCATACTAGTAAAAACGAATCGGCTGATAATATGATAAACATATCCGAGAAACTATTATGTCGAAAATGCGTCTATAAGGAGAAATGCAGATGAGGTTTATTCCTTCCCTGGGAAAAACTAGTGGTGAACGGGTGATCGCAGACTGTGAATACATAAACTATAGCATCAAACAGATGACCACGAAGGCAGTGGAAAGTAGAACGAATATATATTCCTTACTGTGGATTCTCTCCGTGGGGTGGCATGTGCCTAATTCGTGCTGCAGTGTTGGTTTATGCGCACTGATCACGTTTTTCTGGCATGGAAGACATCACTAGCCGTTTGGCGTGGTTTTATCGTATTACCAGAACAACTGGAGGATAATTACAGCATGTGCTCTGTTTGGACACATTTTCCATTTATTCGAGACCTCGACGTTGCCGGCAATGTTCTAGATGTAGAGCAGTGCTGTTGTAACAGCCTGCGTACGTCGTCCCCCGCTAATGCTCCGCGTCACTTAGTAGCTTCATGGGGCAGAACTAGCTCGTCAATTGGCGTAATCTCATTCTTCGCTCTCTCCGAAGTTTCGCACGAGTGTTGGTGCTCGCGTTCAAGCTCCCAAACGCTGCCGGCAGTAAAGTTGGAAATGATCCAGAGCTCCAGGGTCCATCTGGAATAAGCATCAGGCAATAAATTATGCTAATCAGCTACACACATAGGTATAAACAAAGTAAGTGCATCATTAGGATGATTGCTGAGATTGTACGAGAAGGTCCACAAAATTGACAGGATTTGTCTTTCTTTGCAGTTGGATGGGTGCAGATTCACAACATTCTTAAGTAGCTCATGCTTATAGGACGAGCACTGTTCAAATCAGAAAGCCAGCATTGCAATATCTTTCTTATTTAACATCATTTCAAGCCCATTGATGTTCGCAGGTGAAGAAACGGCACTGAAGAAACATTAAAAGTGGACTATATCTACTAAATACGGCGCTATAACGACAAAGAACCACTGTCACCAAAGGTATTAGGAGACACCCAAATCACCGATAACAATAGAGTGCCAGAGCATTAGGACAAAAGTTGCTGCTACAAGTTTCTGTCATTGCTGCTCAACTTGCTCTTTGGCGCTTTTCTTTGATTCTTAAACTCTTTTCGGTATGTAGTCAAGTTTGCGGAAGACTGCTTGGTCCTTGAAATTCACGTATACAGTAACAGCGCTGATGACAAGGACGTGAAATAACCACACAATGCATGTGTTATCGTGTCACGTCCTCGCTTCTCTTCAGCTCTGTTCAAATACCGAATACCAAAACGCATACGTCGACCCATACAGCGATTTCGTCGACCCACACAATCTTCCGATTTGGTAAGGGTAATGCGTTATCCACGTTCATGGTTTTGCCTTATTTAAAACGTTTAGCATCCCAAAGGGGAAGGACGCCATAATGCAGCACTCTGGAGATGTCGTCCACCTGGGGTTCTTTTACAAGCACAGACAATGTGCTTCACCAGATTCTTGAGGCTACGCTGCGTGACCATTCATGTCAAAACTACGGCAAGCACTCTTTTTTGTTCTGGACGTCACAAGCTTCAATCTAGTGCCGGAAAGAAAAGAAATTTCAGCCTATTTTCTCAGCTGTAATTTTCTTGCTAAAAGAAAAACGGTACTGTACACGAAAGTGGATAAGAAAAAAATTTCAGCTGGCAGCAACATCTCAAAGAACGTGTCCTTCTTCATTGTCCTTCATTGTCTAAGGTGGTGTTAAAAAAAACAACACAGAAACGGGAAAAGGCTAATCAATCGCCATCTTGTTCGTGTTCAAGTCTATTCCTAGTTGGAAAAAAACTGCAGGAAATTTTCTGCAGTTACGGGAGAATTTCTCGGTGGTTTTTGACAAAACTTTCTGTGACAACAGAACTTTCTGTAGTAACGGTAACATTTTCTGTAGTTACAACAGTTAAAGTGTTACAGAACTAGAGACAACAGAAAAGTACTGCAGAAAAAGCTGCAGAACTACAGAATAGTACTACAAAACTATTGAAAAATTTTACGTTTACGACAGAAGTACAGAACACGATTCGGTAGCGTTTTCAACTGGGTTGAGTGGTCCATATCTAATTAGCCGTTCTTTTCTTTAATACATTTGAGAAATTATTTAGTCAGCCTGAATGCTATTTTGTGCGTCTCGCTGCTTCCAAAATCCAGTGAAGTGGCAAATACGCGAATGTAATTCCGTCGCTGCTCTGCTGGTGATTCACTGAGTTTGCCTGAGTGAGTCCGCAAATAATAGAGGCGAAATTTTTGTCGTAGCTTGCGTCAATCTCGTCTCGGCCCATGCCCACCGCAGTCTGGCCCTTATCATCAAAAAGTTCCAAATTTTTACAGTGCTATAACGGTCAATGGCCCTCATCGACTGTAGTTTAACAATACAGTTATTGTCTATTTAAAAATGTGGAATGGTAATCATCAACGTTATTTCTATTGCATTCGAGCTTTCATTGCATTTTCGCCACTCTAGAATGACCTGGAGTATAATTTGTTTTCTCCGGAAAACAAAGACATAGCGTGACTGCGTACGCATGTACTACATGGCTTGCTGTGAACACTGCGGAGGCATAGAATTTGACAGAACGATGTAGAACTTTTCTGAAAAACAGAATACCTTATTCTTCGTTATCTATGCTGACTTCTTCTAAACGCATATGTCCTTAACTTATCGTCACCGCCTTCTAGGGATTAGCCGCTGACGTCGCCTAAGTATGCTTCAACTATAAAATAATGAGGCAGCCAAAAATTACGGTCCATTCGGGAATTAAGAAACAAAGAATACGATCATTTTCAATTATTTTCCTCTTTTCAAAACGCCGCCCCTCAGATTACCAACGTTATGTTGGAGTTAAAAAGAAGGATTTATGATCCAATCCACAGCTTGTTCTCTTAATTGATGCTTTGTGCTCATGTTTCAAAAGCGGCTCAATCAACGCAGCTCACTCAACGCAGCTCACTTAGTTCCACTTAGCTGCTGCAAATTCAGATTTCACGCATTGCCCAAAAGATAGGATCACGTTGCTACGCCAAAGAGGTCTGTAGCCAAGAAGCGAATAACTGCTTCGGGAATAAAGTCTCCCACCCCTCCTGTCCCCTTTTTGTTCCCTCTTTCTCAACGCGATATTCCACTTCTCTCCAGCGTTGCCGATGCCGGTCACTGGCACAGGCCAAGAGGCTGCAAGTAGATAGCGATATTGATATGCGTTCTCATTATGGCTGCTCACTAACTTTGCTTTGTTTTTGTCAATTTACGTATCTTGTACTCAACAGATGATACTTTATGGTTTGGTACAGCTATCTATTTCTCTCTTTACAAGCCTTAACTGGTTGAAGGAAACAAAATCCACAAGAAAGAAAGAGAAAGGCCGGGTGATTATAAGTAAGCAAAAGCGGGGAAACAGTTGGAAACTTTATGTGCACAAAGGCACCTCCTTGAGTCGTCCATACAGCTGAAGTACATACCTTCAAATCCCACAACAACCTTCGGAAATGATCTACATGCTTGGATAATCAAAAATCTTTCTTTGAATTTTTTTTTTTAACTTAAATAATCAGGTACATCGCTTCTTGGGCTTAGGAAGCTAGCAGTATTTTCAGATCAGCAGCATGTTCGGGTTTTCAGTGCCTATGTTGAACAAGCCGGCGGTTACGCATTTTTTTTTTTCAGCAAATTTCGCATATAATATTTTCGCATTTGAATGACCACACCGAGCCAACACTGCTAAAGCGGTTCTTCTTTGTTGAGGGCCATCTTCCTATAAGGTTAGGTAAACGCTCCTAGACGATACGACATGTTTCAAGCTGTGGGTCAGCCGCAGGTGTACGCTGTGCTTTGCAACAAAGACAATATTTGTTGATTTATTCCCACATCATGTAGGGAGCTTGCGCACCGGACACAGATGTGTGTTGGAACGTCCTCTAAGGGCCTCACATGCAGAATAATGAGTATAGAGGCCTCCCAGGCACTGCTCCGCTTTATGAAATGCACAGGACTGATCGAAAGGCTATGATTTTTTTATGTTACGTGATACGACTGTGACGTGATGTGATGAGACATGTCTGTGATGTGACTGTACTGTCCTCACCCATCCCTCTCTTGCCCACAACTTTTACACCCACCTACCCCTTTCCCCCAGTGCAGGGTAGCAAACCAGTTCCTTTACCGGTTAACCTCCCTGCCTTCGCTCCTCATTTTTCTCCTCCTATTAAAATGTATAGCTCCGCAATATATTTTGCCTCTTATTATCGATGTGGTTCTTATATAGTGCGCACGACGCCAGACGGAATCTATATGCTTCCTATTACTGTACTCCATGCAGCCCATACGAATTTATGTGTTTCATTCGAGCTCCATATAATACACACGGAAAACATAAATTATGGTACTCGTCATATTAAATGTTTACCTAAGTGCACTTCCTTTCATAAGCATACTCAGCGAAACGCTGCCTTTATCTCCCAGCCGGTGTGTAGTCGTTTTATGCCGACTGACTGTTCATAGGCCGTATACTTACAGCCCCCTATCGCCTAGCTACTTCATACGTTGATTTTAAAATAGGCTCCATGCAGCAAAATTATATACTGTAAGCATTGTGTTTACCTGTTTTTGATCAGTAAACATTGATCTCTCATCAGAATGTACAGCTTGACCGGCCGTTGCCAGGTGTTAGCTAGGCAAACCTGCTGCTTCGTCTTATCTTCAATATTCAGTTGCTTCAATATAAAATATGCAATATATGCTTCAATATACAATATTCAGTTGCTTGCACTTTCAGCCGAGAAATCTGTTCGAATTTCATATGCACACCTTAGCTCTGTAGGCTCATTTTCTCTTAGCGCCCATAACAAAAAGAACGCCTAAAACTTCTGAGTATGTCGCACTGTATTAGCGGATAAAGTTTGCGCTTTGTCGCTTTCTGCCTTTTTAAGGATCATGCGCAAACTGTCTGCGTAGCTTCCAAGAGTGTCTGGGCCATCCTTTCGTCATCTGTGGGACATTGCGCGATTTTTTTTAGAGCGCAGCTCTTTGGCGTCCGTTCCTGGGTTTCGCGTCGGCGTCGTCGTCGGCCTCGTAACCAGGCCCGCCCCCCTTTCATCCCCCCAGCGCTAGCAGCGACCGACTGATACCGCTGGATGCCGCTGACGCCGCTAGAGAGTCAAGATAACGTGACTGCGTAGAACACCGTCGCCGCCATGGAGAAAGAGGAGGGGAGGGTGCCCCCCCCCCCCCCCCCTGTTCCTGTTGTGGCGGATAGGGTGCTCTTCAGTTGCCGACGCGCCTGTTATTTCACCTAGGCCCCGGCACGTCGACGAATACGTGACCACCTTCCCACGGCTAGACCTGGTTCTTGGCGCTGCGGAAGCGGGGGTATCATATTGTTTGCGTCGGCATCGGCGGCGTTGTCCCTGAAACCAACTCCGCAGTTGGGGTTGACTCACTATCTGCGTCAGCATCAGTCAGTCGCTGCTATCTCTTCCCTCCTCCCTTTATCGCGTTGTCCGCTTGCTGCGCGCGCTTCTGCCCCCATCGTTTGCCGCTGGGTGTACACGCCGCCCCCCTCCCTCCTCTTCCTGCGAGTCTCCGGTGGTCAAAGCGCCGGCTCGAACTTAATTCCTTTCTTCGCTCCTCCTCCAATGCAACCCCTGTGCGGTGGCAATCAGAGAGCCAGATCGGTGGCGGCGGATCTGTATATGTGCACCGCCCGAGCCGAAATTGCCGCTGCCGTTCGCCATTGCGAAATTATCTGCCAGTTCTTTCTGAGCCATGAGCGAGACGAAAAAATTCTGTGATAGCGCATACATGTGTTGCTCGATTTCTTTGCCTCAATCTATCGAAAAGGTGAAACAGCTTATTTGCTGCGCTCAAATTTCGCATTAGGAAGTAACGTAATCGTTGGTAATTTTTTTTTTTTAATTTTTTAAATGTACCTCCTGTACTGGCAGAATTAAGGCTCATCTTTTCTTTCTACTCCGAAGTCCAGTAATGGCTCTGTAGCACACGTCAATACTACTTTTACAGCATCAGCTGTGCCAGCCAGGCATCTATTTTTTTTTAATGCAAAAGCAATACTATGAAACGTCTAACCGCTCGTCCCTGTGTGCCGTGTCTGTGTCCGTGGTCCCTCATAAGTCAGCCTGCCATGACGTTTGAATTCACGTTAGCTCTATGTCACGGGCAGAAGCTATCAACTCGGTTCGCTGCTTTCATACGGGAGGGTGTAGGAGGCAAAATATAATGCTGAGCTATAAATTCAATATGTTTTTGTATATCACATGGCCTCTATACTCACTATTCTGCATGTGCGGCCCTTAGAGGACTTTTTTCATTCTCGTTACCCCTACGACACGCAGGCACGTAGAGGAATAATGTAGCAGGGAAAGGGAGCTTCCGCCATTGCTTTCGCAACTCAACTAGAGTTAACCAGAGCTAAGCCACAACTAATTTTTTTATATGTCTATCACGGTCGTCATTAGTGGCTTCTCGTATGGCTGCGTCAGAAGGTGATATGACCGTTGCTACTCAGCTGCGTGACACTGTTTGTCTAGTTTATCTAATGCATCAAGTGACTCATTGTAGGAGCAGAACTCAGGGGTAAAGTAAGCTGTTGAACCCGTAACTCGGGACAATTTTTATTTGCTGGAATTTGTTCACTCTTTTAAACATATGATTCGTTCAATTATCTGTGACAACCGAAATATCGTAACGCAACGTCCCTTTACACGCTGACAGGAAAACTAAGTTTCATGCGATATGGCCTTATATAGGCAAACAAAAAAAAATGTCGCATAAAATCTCGATGCTTTACCTTGCAATGAGCAGGCACGGCTCAAATTGAAAACCTCTCCTTGCGGAAAACTCTGACGAAACACGATGTGTACGACACTCTCGAAGCGATTGAGCTCCTTTGGAGCTTACATTTTCTGGGCGAAGATAGGGGCGCATGGCGACCAAAATGCGTCGCCCGCTCCTATAATCTCGGTGTGCAGTGAAAAGAAAGAATAGAAGTGAAATTTTAGAAAAACAACCCAGTATTTATTTCCGTCCCTTCGGGGTATCAATCTCAGACTGCATCGCTTTCCGTACAGCCGTAAAATGAAATACCTCTAAATCTTTCCGAATACATGGTCAAAACGAAATATATAATAAAATGCAAAAAAAGGGTGGGATGGAAGAAAAACTATAAAATGGACCGCTGAACCCTAGCGAGGTTTTCGCAATATAGAAAGTAAGCGTCATATGGCATAGGATAAGGGGAAAAGAATAGGAGCTTTATATGATTTGCTGCAGACATCGACCGGGTGCTACTGATACAACAGTCCCCGTCTTTTGAATCGCTTCAGCCAGGTTGGTGAGGCGATCACTGCAATCTCACTCATGCACTCTGTTTTTTTCTGACTGCTGGCTCTGGCTACTACGTTATAATAGTTAGTATAGGTTTATTAAAAACAAACAGGAAAACTGAAGAAAAAACGGTGCTGACTGCTAACGTGTGGCGAATGCGATAAGACGTCTTAACATCCAGTTACGGCCGGTGGTAATAAGCGGCAGGGGGAGAATTGCGAGAAGTGCAGAGGTGGGGGCGACAGCGATAAAAAACTTGCGAAAGCCATGTGCACCATTTACAATATGCAGGAAGTTAACTTAGCAACGCTAACGCTCGGCTGCCCAGACACTGTCAGAAATGTAATTGCACGCCAGCGGCCACAGTACATGTTTCATAAAACTTTAGGCATGACATTATGGTCATTCCTTATTGATATTCTTAACCCCCTTCTGATATCATTCTTTGAGGGTTGACACTTGCAGAGAAAGAAAGCGCTTATCTCATTCATGTCGTGAAATTCCCACAGTAGAAGACTGTAGCACACCGGAGCATACGTAAAAACGTGAATTTTGATTCGTATGTGAGGGGAGCACACATAGTACGCGCGTAGGTGCTTATGTGTAACTTTAAAAGTCCTAAAGAAGGATAGCCTTGAAACGCTTGAAGAAAATGTCAAAAAACGCCTTGGCACGGTATACAAAGAAAGAATGACTACAAACGAATAAACGCATCCGTTGTGGTTCTGGTTGTAAACACTTGACACTGCAAAACGATACATGTTTTTTTTCTATTTTGGCTTTTACAATTCCTGCCTGACTGAAACAGTGTTCCCAACCAACAGACATATTTCTCTCTTACCTGGCAGACGAGTGAGGTTCTTGTATTAGGCAGGTGACAATTGTCCTGTTAATTTCGTCCTTATTGTGACCATGTTTCTTTGAGTATTGTCCACATTGCATGAAATAGGGAATTATAAACATTACTGATCTTCTCTAGATTTCGCTTGTAATTTCATAGCTATAAATACCAAGACTGCAGCATCATCAATGCTGTTTGAGACAAAGTCTTATAGAAAGAAGTAATGACATATTTCTACGGAATTTAGTAATCGTTTGAAAATATTAATATATGGATTGTTAAACGTGTAGACAATTGGTTCTTAAAGCTTGCTCTATATTATTCCTTAAACCCAATGTTGGAGGAAGTAGTACAGCGAAAAACACTAATATAAAACCTACAGCATGGCAACCAAGGGGCCAATAGATTTCTTCGTGCTTCCTTGTTCAGTGTTATCAGAAACCAGACTCCTCATACACTTTATTTAATTATATACAGCGTTTTCGGGATAGGAAACAATTTCTCTTATGGTGTTCCTGCTTACTTTAGAGGTATCTAGACATCTTGGAAGATGAAAAGGAGAACAGGAAAAAGGTTTGCTGATAGGCATATGTGGCCTCACAGCAATGAAGTCCACGACTGACGCCCAACCATGGCGAAAGGTTTGGCGAAATAAAACCAACGTACACAAAAGTGGCTGGGGCTTCACCATCCCCATTAGTATTTTCTCCTGTTTTGAGTTGGTCCTACACTATCCAGTTTCTTTAAACGGCTACATTCGGCGCCTTTAATCTGCCACACGGGACAACGTTTTGCCATTGGGGACACATGGCGTGCAACGAACACTGCTGCATTCGTTTTTTACGCTAACTCAATTTCAACTCCCTTGGCTCCGCGTTTTTTCCCTCTTTCCTCTTAATGGGTGTAATTAAACGACTCGGCGTGGAATGTCGTTTTTCTGGATGAGGCAACCAAACGTAACAAAATATAGCTTGCCGAATTTCGGCTTTAACCAACCATTACCACGAGCAGGTTTCGCACTTGTTTACACTTGGCTCATGACTGCACAAGCTAGTGCGGGCAGTAGCGCGCTAATGACCCTGTGCTGTGAGGCCTGTAGTTTTTATTCTCATAGTTTTTTCGTTAGGTTCACTGCTGGAACTAGCGGACTTCTCCTGCACCCCGCCTTTCACGCCATGCTCGCTAGGTCAGCCGATATTGTCGCCTTTGCTTTGCGCTTGTTGTTGTGTCGGCCTTTAGGCGTTATCGATTGCCTTCATTACGCACGGTAATGTGATTTCACGCTAGCGGTTTGCCGCGTTTTTACTGTACTGACAACGAAAAACAAAAAACCGGCATCCAATACTGACGCAGTGCTCGCGTGATATGAATTTAGCTTTGCCGCCTCAGCTCGCAAGACGTCTCAGTTCAATAGCTGCTGTCGGCCTAAGCTTCCGCATGCACGCTTGGTTATTCTTTCGTGCCGTCTTTAACGTTGTAGGCAATTCCATAAAGCCTTACTCCGATGAATAAAGCAATCAAGTGTTGCGGGATGGTTGAGCTGGCTGGAATATAGGAATAGTGTCCGGGTAGAAACATTACTGAAAAGCAAATTTGCCCAATTTGAGATTACACTGCGAAATTACACGCCAGCTTGGTATCACAGAGCAGTACATTCATTTCCGCTCTTGCCGAAGACGACGTCAGCCATCAAGGTATGGCCATCGTAGCCGTATGCATGCAAAATATTGCACTCGTCATTGCCCCAGCCAAAACTTTTGCCTTATGTAGTTCTATATGCACCAACAGAAATCTGCGATCATCACCATACTGTGCCCCCCCCCCCCTCCAACCTCCTTTTCTTTGTTATCCGTCTAACCATATTCTATGTTGCCAACTGCAGCGCTTACGTTTTTTTTTTTCCTTCTTTGGGTTCGTCCCTTCATTCACTCCTTTTTTTCTCTCTCTCTCATCGCTTCTCCTTTTGTCTTTAATTGAAGCGACTGCTGGTGTGTCATTCCTATCTCTCGCTCTGTAATTTTTCATTGCTCTTTTTGTTTTCGGTACGGTGGCGACTTTCCTTCAGAGCTCCTCTGTGATTAGGTATGTAGACTTGAAAAAAAAAAGTGTGCCATAACATGTCCTTCGTAATTTACACCTTTTAGAAGGAAATGAACGCAGCTCCTTTTTCTCCCGTACAGTAAAGTCACCTTGCACGATCATTTTATTTAAGCTTGTTAAATCTAAGAACCTAATGTACAGGGTGATCCACTTCTAGCTATAACATGGTCACTACTTTCAAAGCAGTATTACGTCGGATGCAGGTGCTTATCGAAGCAAAGCGATATATGCACAGAGGGACGCGGAGGTGATGCTTCGCATGGCCTGCTGCCTAGCTTTATGGAATGGCCGGCTCTGACGCAATGATGCTTTGAAAGCAGTGGCTGTGTTGTACCTAGAAGTGGATCACCCTGTACCTTTTTGCGAACGCTTTACTTCCTTCTTGTTTATCTCAACTTTGCATAGCAGGGACACAGCTAAATAGTGCCATTTTTTAGGTAAATATTGATTTGATTAACAAGTAACCTTCGCCAAAACAGACCTACCAGAACGGTATTTAGGGGCTGCCTGGCGTTTAGAAATAGTGAAACGTGCTGCGTATGTTTGTAAACAACTGGCGCCTGTTGAACGTAACTACTTTTTATAACCCCATTTACAAGAAAGCGCATTATAATTCACTCAGAAAATTCGATGATCGGGAGCGCAGATCATGTATGGTTAACTTATTTATAAAAGAAAACACTCGTAAAAAGCAGGGTCAGCCGGAGAAAGTGAAAGGAGTTTGGTCGGCTGGGGCCAAGGATATGTATTTAGACTACAGCCGCCACAGATTTTACTCTGCGCAGCGCGCCTTAAGATGCAGCATTTTACGCCTGTATCTGCCCCGTAAGCATTGCGACGATACAATCATATATGAGGCAGAAAAATAACATTCGTCATTTCCTTTACGCATACGAGCGGTCAACTTCTTCATTAGCGTGTTCAAGGCTGCTCAACAACACACTAAACAACTGCTCAACAGCGAACTCAATGATTTACGCAGCTTCTGTAATGTGTTATTTGCTGTTGTTGTCGCTGGAGAAACGTACTGCACCCATTTCTCAATGAATGCAGAAAGGTACAACTTTCAGTTGGCCTGCCCACTATTTCTATTTTCATTTAATCATCAGCACAATGAAGCGCTTTTTTTAATAACTGATAATTAATTATTTGTTCCAACTGCCGAATCTACCATCGCGCACGCAGGCGCCTGACAGTGAGCAGAGAGTAAAAGGAAAAAGCGTTCGTGATCGCTAGTGCGCACTCATTAAAGAATGCGTAAGCACGTCCAGCGTTGCTAGGCAGGCCATGAGGGCGTTTTTTGTGGTTATATAGTTGTTATGTACTTTTCGTCAACTTTTTTTTCCATATGTATACTATAATTATACTTCTTTTGATTAATTAACACCGTTTACTCACTTTTTGATCACTTTCATTTGTTTATTCAGCTTTTTCATGTTCAAACACGCCCATTTCCGATTTTATAACGTCGCACAATGACAACACATCCGACGTCGACATAGCTGCGTCACTATTTGGACGTTCTCATAGGCCACGTGGCCGAAATTGAGGTACCACGTGATCACTTTGTACATCGAAATTAAACCGTTTGGATATTTCTGCATCTAATTGACTTATTTGACTCTAATTAATTAACCAATTATAGCACATGCACCAAATTTTACCCTGGTGACATTTTTTCTTCTACCAACTACCACCATTCGACGTTTCCTTCTTCTTTTCATTACAATGCAATCCTGCCGAAAATGTTCTGATGACAAACTCCTAAAACTTGGCCACCTAATGCTTAGGCGTTAATAAAACGGAGGAGCAATAGGGAGACAGAAGAGAGCAGGAGCCTTAATTTACCATCTATTAAGCAAACTCATTCTCACTACCATTATTCACAGTTGCGTTACCGCTAACCACTAAAGGAGGCGCACTAAAAAAGCTGGAGCTTTCTTTGGCATTGCCTATCTGCAACCATGTATTCGCTGAAAGCAAGAAGAAAACGAAGAATCATCTGTCCAGATTACCGCCAATAGAATATGACAGCATCTGCAGAAAACCAGTAGTAAGTGTAGAGATCTAGTCGGCCTGAGAGGGAAGAAACATGGAGCAAGCGAGTGGGTTTTATGCGTGGCTGCACACGCCTCCCTAATCTGACAGCCCACCGGCTGGCGGTGGCGCTCCGCTCCACTATGTAACGACTCTTCTCCCTTTTGGCGAGCAATGCGGCTTGTGAGTTTTTGATTCGTATCAACCCAGAAATTAAGAAAGAGAGCAAAAAAAAAAAGTGAGAGTTGCGTTCATTCGCCGTTGCGTTTGTTCGCAGAGCTCAACCACAAATATTTTTTTTTTTTTTATAATTACGTGCCATATCTTGGGCTGCAACTGAATGTTCTACGCTGATAGAGTGATCCGTTTTCTAGAGTGTCATTTTTACGTGCTTATAGGCAGCGCAACTAAAGAAATGCCGTTTTTACGTGCTTAGATGTAGTACAACTGAAGAAATAAAAGTGCTGTAGTGTTCTCCCCATTCTCCTTTCTTTCTATAACTGCCGTCATGTGCCTTTTTTTTTTTTTTTTTTGAGCACGCGTTGGTATCTGGGAACCAAATAAGTAGATAATATTTTCCTATTTTCAGCATTTTTCGCTTGTTTGTATCACATTTTTGCTCTTCGGTAAAGCCGCAATTCTGCAGTAATCAATTTGAAAGATAGTTCAGTCGTATGTAAAAATTAGGAAAGATGACAGTGAAAAATACATTGTATGCAATAACCAGACTGAGGAACGAGGAAATGATGCCACGAAAACAATGAAATGAAACAAGAAGTTTCAGAGAAGAACTTATAGCGCTGGTACACAACTAATCGACGCAGGACAGACGGTAACTTCCTCTAGCACAAGTTCATTTTGAAGGCAGAACCAATTTCGTTCAACATCTTGCACGAGACCTTGCACAGCATGTTGACGCCACGATGACAAACACAAAAATCAATTTTAGCGGAATTAGATACAGAGAAATCCAAAGGGCCCGAGATTTTGTAAGATGATTTAATAGAAAGTTAATTTGTGTCTTAATTACGCTTCTGCTTTCTTTTCTTTGCCGGGACGCAAGATTTAGTGAGAATAAAAATTGTTCGAATAGAGGCGAACATGGACGTTTAGAAAAGGGGCTTCAAGCACGAAATTATGTACCGTACGCGTCATGTTTCTGGAACGCGGTTAAGCCGTTAGAAAACGAGGGCGTTAACCACTCAACTCATTTCCGGGGGCACCCGTAAGAACTAAATAAGTGGTGGAGACCGATATTTCAAAAAGCGCGCCAGATTTCTACAAAGTTGGACCTTCTGTGCATGTTTCATGGATGAATTGTTTCAAAGGGTTTTAAGGTGTTCACGTGAACCATCCACCCTAGATATCTTCTTACGGCGCTCCATTTCAGGCATATCTTTCTTCTGATACATCATCCCTGCAAACTTTAGAGATGATAATGGAGCACAGTCAGCTCAAAGTTTCAACTGGCGTCTAACATTTGGGCCCCGGCGCTCCCACTCAACCTGATTCATTCATATAAAGCTATGCACGGGGTTTTTTTATTTCACTCTCCACCAAATACTTGGGTAGCATGCATGCTTTATGCAGAGCAACGAACAGATGTTTCATGAGGTCGTTGCAAGGTAAAATTAGCGCCGGAAATTTCACTCGCGAAAATCTGCACGAGATAAAATTGCAACGTGTGCAATAATATTATTATAACTACATTTTTCTCAGCGGAGCAACTACGGATGCGCAAAATGTTGCGCGAATCGCCCGAGCAAACGTATATGAGCACGAGAGTACGTGATGTGCACAAGTACATGCGAATGCTGTTTTTGTCCTCGTGTTCCTTACGACGATGCTTTGTGCGAAGTAGTTATTTGATAAAGCCGATCGAGCTCTTTCTCAACTAAGTACGCACTTTTGCAAGGAAATATAATGCCGCTTTCTTAGCGCGAGAAAAACTAAATCCGAACATTATTTGAACTACAAACAAGATTTAGTAAGCCAGCTTGGCGTTCAGAAACGCTGGCATCTTTACGTCATCGCCGCGTCTGCACTGTAGTCTCCATGAATACCTATCTGTCAACCTCTAAATCACCTATCCCTTATTCGGTTAGAAACTCGCTTCGCGCCTACCTTTTCTTCAACGGTTTCCATATTGCAATATGTCGGGTACAGAGACGTGTTTAGTCTCGCGCACTCTTCCGTATCTGTGTGTGTGTGTATCTGCTATAGCTTTGTGTGTGTGTGTGTGTGTGTGTGTGTGTGTGTGTGTGTGTGTGTGTGTGTGTGTGTGTGTGTGTGTGTGTGTGTGTGTGTGTGTGTGTGTGTGTGTGTGTGTGTGTGTGTGTGTGTGTGTGTGTGTGTGTGTGTGTGTGTGTGCGTGCGTGCGTGTGTGCGTGTGTGTGTGTGTGTGTGCGTGTGTGCGTGTGTGTGTGTGTGTGTTTAGTTGTAGCCTAAACAAGCACAAAATTACCCGCATTTATTTGCAGTAATCTTTTTTGCGGCAACCATGGCGGTTGTAGTATGCTACTGGCATCGACATGTTAAAAAAAAGCAGTTCTTCGGCGCCCGTTTCTGACATCAGGGACGTAGATATTGGCGTTAATATGACTAGTGGGTAGCTACAGGGAGTTCCAAGAGACCGCCTTAACACTGTTCTAATTGGCCAACCTGAGGTGCAACCTGAGATGCGCCCTTCTGTAACCTGTCATAGCCCTCAGAAGCACATACGTATTATAATGTCTGGTAAACTGCAGTGTTGGGATCGTTAGGGATACCTTAACGCTTTTACATCATACACTTAAGGGCGAAACTTAAGTCTAGCAAGGAGAGGGAACCCCGAGGGGCTTATTGCAAATGGTGATGCCAAACAGGAGCATACGGTTCCGCTCAGTCTCGGGTAATCTTCCATAGTCATGCAGAGTATTGACCTCGGACAGCTTGCCACCGGCCAACTTGAGGCGGAAGATCCCGCTCTGCCTTTTGCAGCCTTCTGTGTTCATAAGAATATTTACGTCTGGGACAGTGTGGCGATTTTCAGCGTAGGGATCCCGAGGAACCCCTAAACGCAATCATGTCCTACCCTTAAAATTGATACTTAGGCGTTCTGCCCGACAGTTTGTTGCACGTTCAGAAAAGGATATGGTATAATAACGCAGAAAGAGAGAGAAAGAAATAAACTAGACTAAGAGTATTCGAACTGCCGTTTTTGGCCAATTTACGCCACAAAGGCCATAGGAAATTAGCGTGTTTAAGTGTACTTATATTCATTTCAATGAGAGTTTTCCTTATTTGCCTGCATTTGTCGGTTTTCAAACAGAACCACTGTGGAGTATGGATCAGAGGATTGCATCGTTGACAAAGCGGATACAAGCGTCTTACGTTGCTGACAAAGAAGACGTGAGCGACGTGAATAGCTGCGATCAGATTTTATCTGACTGATAATCGTAATCGTCACCGTCAGATATTTCGTTGTTTTGGTTAGCCGTTTGGTTAGGCGTGAAAAACACAACAAAAAGAAACCTTGCAACATGTCCAATTTGTGAGCAACATATCCTATTCACCCGCTTAAAAGCAGTATCCGATGCAACGATTAAACGCTACTCCTCCGGAGCTTGCGCGCGGCTGCAGCGGCCGAAATAAGCAAATACAAATTCTTATAAACGATGAGGTTCGCAAGAGGCGTCAAATATGTTTCATTTTTTTTTTTTAAATTTAGGAAGGCGCTTAGGCTTGACCACAAGATCAGATGTTATAGCGCCTTTAAAACTGTCTTTTCATTCCGAAAATATTTGTCCTTGCCAGGCAGCCACTGAGTTTTATTAAAGTGTTAAACGCCTTCGTTTGGTTATTTTTTTGTGGAAAGAAAAGCGCAGTATTTCTCTCTTTTCTCGGTTGACAAAACTACTTACAACGAACGGCATACATTTAAAGGTAGATATGTAACTTTTATAAATCACTGTCGAAGACTGTCCTGCAGCATTACTAGCAGATGGCTGCAATTTTGATACGAATTCACGAGTGTAGTTCTTCCGACAAATTTTACCGACCTGTTTCTTGATTCGTATTCACAGCAGCACCGTTGCCTTTTCAACCGAACCAGCTCTCTACGGTATAGCGTAAGCTTTATACAGAACGCGCCGGTAGGTCGAAAGATTTTGGAGCCTTCATCTGGCTACGCGAGTTCATATAATATTATAGGTCTTCTCTCTCCTTAGAACTCTATGCGAACTTCCTCAACCGTTCACATGAAAGCCCATATACGTTTTCTTAAGCAAAAGTATAGGTTGTGTCTGCAGCACATATTTGCCCACCTGGAAATATGCATAATGCACTGTGGCACTGAGCAGTAAACGAATAAGGTGACGCTGCATTTATTGTAGGTGATGCAAGATCCCGAAGCGCAGCTTGACGGCAGCCGTCACAGCGAGGCGCCTGATGCGTTCCGTTGGGCTCGCGCTCAGGTCACTGCTAGAAAGTGAAAAATAGGTCACAAAGGCCAAGAACTAAGGTTTAACTCGCTGAAGTTGTCTGATACTCACCTGGTAAAGACCTTCGCTGGCGTGTTGCCTGAAAAGTTATTTGCCGGGGTAATATGGCTTAAAACATTGATTCTCTCTGCATTTCAATTAGCAATAAACAAGGTTTGTGTTATGTAATTATATTTCTTACTTTTTTAAGAAATATTTTCTGAACGAAGGGAAACAGCAAAAAGCTGTTTTGCTTTCTTTTTCTAACTTTCCGCTCGTTTCTATTATGTTGTGAGAATAGGAGCATCAATGTTATTGGTCTCGTTTTATCATTTGGCTTCGACAAATACAGCGACATCCGGTGATCAAAAGCGCATAGACATTAGGTATATGGTGCCTTACACAGCCTGCAGCTTCATTACGATGAGCTACAATATAATGCACGTTCTAGAATCAGCTTTGTAAAACAACAGAACCTGAACGTCGTTTTCACATCTCCTCTTAAACACATACAGTTTCGGCTCTTAAACGCGGAATGTGCTACAATTTTAGGTCCCCTTTTCTTTTTTTCTTCTTTGTTTCCAAAAAAAAAAGCCGCTACAAATTGTTTTATAGACTCAACTTCCTACTGTTTACGCTATTTGAATCATGTTATTACTTATGAAACTTGCCGAACCTACTTAAATTTGGCGACGATAATCTGCTTTCTTTATTCCTTTTTTTTTCTGCTCATTTTTAGATATATACAAGATATTTCCCATACCAAGGCACGGCAGATACGCCCTTTTTCCTGGAACATATTGGTAATTCTGTGACATAAAGTCGCCTCAGTAAATTACATCTTTGCTCCTCCGCTGCTCTTCATGACAGTCAGTATCTCATAAGAACACTTAGTCTTACATTAGGTGATTTCTCTTCTTTCACGCCATTGTGAAGTGCTTAGCTTTTAGACTGCATGACGGTCTATTAATTTCCCTAGAATTCTGATCTATGACAGATCTACGAGTACAATAAAGAGCTTTAGATTCTTTCCATGCTATTTGCCTCTTTCTGGCCACGACCAATGGATTCGATTACGCATACTGTTGAAGGCAAATCTAACGCCCAAACGTGGACGTACTCGCTGACGGTGGCTGTTCGTATTCGCTTCTTCGCTTCGCGGCCATGTTTAAAACTAGATTTACCCAAAGGTAGCCCCGCTGCTGACGACCGCGTCCTATTTTCGTATCCAAGAAACGATGGGCGGGGATTTCGGGTGGCTTGAAGCCGCGTGTTGAGTTGTTCGTTGTTTTTACATTAGTTTTTTGCTTGCCTGATGTCGATGGCACGCCGACAAAAGCGCTGGTGACTACAATGGTGAGGGCAGTGGCGAGGCGAAAAGGGACGTGAGTGGAATTTAAACGTGCGGAGACAGCAGGCGTTTTTAGAGCATCCCGCGCAGGCCACTCTCCGACGTGCGCGAAATGCGTAGCGAATGCAAATCAGATTCTTGAATGCGGCGTGGCCGCGTTTGTTCGTGTTGTCGCTTGGAAGTCTCCATTAAAAGAAACGGACAAGTGGCGCAAGAGAGTGCGTGGTAACGCACGCCTTGCGTGTAACGGACGTTGTAACTCGTGAAGCGAAGCGTTGAAAGTCCAGAGATTGCGCTCGTTAAATTCAAATCTCATTTGCATATTTACGTTTTGTGCTGCATGACAACATGCGTCTTCAGTGAGGATTTGTGTTTTACATAGCATCGGCGATCCCAAAATGTTTGTTTTCTATGCTTGTACGTGGGGACACTGCA